>NC_057730.1:59639194-59644623 GCF_004010195.1 Chiloscyllium plagiosum | reverse complement strand
CCTTTCTTCTCATGATTCCTCTGGGAGGATTTTGAGCTAGAAATACTGTGGTACCTTTGAAGGGTCCTTTTGGAGAACTTAAAGATTTCTGTGAGTGCCCAATATTTACTCTTCCGATGACAGTTGGCTGTCTGTTCAGATAGCAGGTGGCTCTCTGCCGATTTTCAAAATTCCCCGCTCTACATCCCCCACAATGACCCATTAAATTCTTATCATTTGATTGGCTTCCAGGTGTTAAAACAAATCCACTTTAAATTCAATTAGCCCTTCGTCTCCAAGTGCCATTTTAAATTAACTGGCTGAATTTAAACTATGCCTGGGTGAAAATGCTGCTTGGGCCTACTAACTGAAAAGTCTTTTGATTCACTTGTTTCAGTTTTGGAGCTGTCTGCACAAGGCGTACAAACTTCCAAGTGAAGACAAAGCACAATCCCTTAAAGGGACCACACCACTGCTTTTTAATTCATTTTAAATTTTCCCAATTTTACACACTCAAATTGTAACAGTATTGTTGAAATATTTGACTGTCAAATCAACATTTGAGATGTGCCATTTGTAAAATGATGCACAGTGCCATGGTGCAGTGTCTAATCCAGACAAACCCTGAGATCTGGAGAGTTGTGGCTGCAGCTCTCCCACTGTGGATAAAATAACTTTGTCCAACCGGATGTTTCTCACGTTGCCTTTTGTTGCTGTTATCCTTTGATGTTTCTCAAAGGTTCTATGTGAAGGTGCTCACACATGCACTAATTTGGGATTGTTATTTCATCTTTGGCCATCCATTTGGATAAGTATTTATTATTATTTTGATTATTGTTATAATTATTTTGTTGATACTGACATTTTTGGAGATGCATTTTGGGCATGTTTTTGAATGGATTCACTGTGAGGCCATAGTGTTACACCATGGAGTGCAGTACTCCATCAATTGTGTGACATCTCTGCTGTTGTGCCTGGTCCAGAGGCCTCAGAACAGTGGAGACTGTGTAGGACAACAGGATGTTTCTCTGATGAAAGCCAAGTTGGTTTGGGGTGATGTGTGGTTTCAGATATTTGATATTGTTGTGCTGCTCTGAGGCTCCAATCAGGATCAAGAACATGATAAAGATTAGATTAGATTACTTACAGTGTAGAAACAGGCCCTTCGGCCCAACAAGTCCACACCGACCCGCCGAAGAGTAACCCACCCACACCCATTACCCCTACACCTAACACTACGGGCAATTTAACATGGCCAATTTGCCTAACCTGCACATTTTTTGGATTGTGGGAGGAAACGGAGCACCCGGAGGAAACCCACGCAGACACGGGGAGAATGTGCAAACTCTACACAGTCAGTCGCCTGAGGCGGGAATTGAACCCGGGTCTCTGGCGCTGTGAGGCACTGTGCCACCGTGCTGCCCACTAATCTAAGTAATCTAATGATGTTCAGCATTGAGGGACGTGGTGAGTTGGATATGGTACCAGAGTTCATAGTCCATTAGCAGCACACTGCTGAAACAAGATAAATCGTCTGTCGACCCTGATAGAGCATGATGTTCTTTGCCCCTTAGCACAGGACATAATTGCACTGATTATCCCAAGGGATATCTGGCCAAACAGTGATTGTGGTTTACAGATGAAGTGGTTTATTGGAGGTGACATTTCGATACTGAGTAACTCCATACTGTTTTGTGGCTATTGAGAGATAGAAAGTAAGTTGGGGGTGGGAGTGAGTTAGTATTGAAGGGACTTGTTGTTGCCAGCTAGCACTTGGAAGTTTCTAAATGCTTGCAGCAATGACAACACTGAGCTGAACTTTCACACAGTACATTGTAAATTTCAGGGCTGCTGCATCAACACTGCTACCTGGGACACATCTGGCACAGCGTGTTATATACATCAGGTGAGTAATACAGAGGGTCAAATTCTTTGTTGCAATAACAAACCTTCTCTTCATCCCAAAGTAGTTCACTTGAAGGAAAATGCAGTTGATAGAGTGTTGGGTGGGGAGATATCAAATGAACTTCATGTGATATCCAATATGATTATGTAAGATGGGCGGCACGGTGGCACAGTGGTTAGCACTGCTGCCTCACAGCGCCAGAGACCCGGGTTCAATTCCCGCCTCAGGCGACTGACTGTGTGGAGTTTGCACGTTCTCCCCGTGTCTGCGTGGGTTTCCTCCGGATGCTCCGGTTTCCTCCCACAGTCCAAAGATGTGCAGGTCAGGTGAATTGGCCATACTAATTTGTCTGTAGTGTTAGGTAAGGGGTAAATGTAAAATGTAGGGATAGGGGTATGGGTGGGTTGCGCTTCGACGGGTCGGTGTGAACTTGTTGGGCCGAAGGGCCTGTTTCCACACTGTAATGTAATCTAAAAAAAAAGATTCAGAGAACAAATGTTCCTGCCACAGTGCCAGAGGTGACTCAACAACAATAATAACAAAACCACAGAAATGGTGGAATATATCAGCAGGTCTGGCAGCAGTTGCAGACAGAAATTAGAGTTAATGCTTCGCATTCAGTCACTGAACCTGAAAGGTTAACTCTGACATCCCTCCACAGATGCTGAGCTTTTCCAGCAATTTCTGGTTTTGTTTCTGATTCTGTACATCCACAGTTTTTTTCAGTTTTTATAGACCACTGAGTGTGCAGGGGCAGAAGCATCCTGTGGTGGCTTTTATTGGAGATTTGTTTTATTGCTCATTTGAAGTTCAGTCTTTACTTCCCCGGCGGATCCTCCTCATTGATGTGGGGTACTGTCTGAACGCTGATCCATTGCTGCGCATGAAGGATACATTTAACCCTTGACTTACTGGGCACTGGTCTGGGGTAGTGCATGTTCCCAATGTGTGATATCAGTTTAACGCAGTTAACATTTCCAAACTAACTCTGTGGGTAATTCCTCAGCTGAGGGAAGAAACTCTATCTGTAGCTGACAGACATGCTACATTATCCAGGGATTGACTGGAATGTTGTGTACTATTGATCCGGACCTCCAGGAATCACTCTGAGTGAATGTATTACTGATCATGGAATTGTACTGAATGGGGATCACAAACCTCAGGCTGGACCCTCTGATTGCTATCGTCTCATGTTGCTGGGAGGAAGTGTCATTGTAGAATTGTACAGCGTATGGGTGACTGCTCACATATGAACTTCTGAGCCAGTATTCTTGCTTTTCTGTGGGTATCTGTAAATGCAACATTAGAATAAATGTGGAGCATTAACAGCAGGATACCTGTGATTCCAATTGCAACTTTTACCGGGAATATCTTTCACTGTAGAACTATATTACATGTGAGTCAATGTCCTGAAGAGAATACTCAATTCTAACGACAACGTGATTCAATGAGCATTTTTCAATTAGCGTTGATGATAGTTATGGTTGTTGGAGGTCAGTCATTTCAGCTGTTGTACATCTCTGCAGGAATTGTTCAGAGTCGTAGCTTGGCCCTAACACGTACAGCTGCCTCATCAATGCCTATCGGGAGGGTTTCAACTGGAGAGCCACAGGGCTGAGAACCACAGCAGTAGGTCAACAAGTGGAGAGATTGAGGGGAAGGTTGACATTATGACCATTAAGTCTGAAAGGAAGGGCAGACAGGGTCAGCTTAATGAACAGGATGGGACTGATGGGCTGAAGTGTGTTCATTTCTATGGATGCTGTATTCTTGATAAGGCAGATGAGCCTGGAGCCTGGATCAGTACATGAGATTATGATGTGACCATTACAGAGAGGATCAGGACTGGCTGCTCAACTTTCCAGGATTTCATTATTTTGGATGAGATAAAGATGAGTTTTAAAAAAAATGGAGGATTTTAGTTGCATTCCTAATCAAGGAGAATATCACATCTGTACTCAGAGGACATACTGGAGGGCACATCCACTGAGGTAATATGGGTAGAGCTCAAAAAAAGGAAGGAACGATCATTCTGATGAGATTATACTAAAGCCTCCTACCCCAACCAACAATCACTGAGTCATTGAAGAATAGATGTGTGGACAGATTATGGAAAGGGTTGTCATAATAGGTGACATTAACTTTCCCAATATTGACTGGGACTCGTTTACAGCAAGAAGCTTAGACGGGGAAGAATATGTTCGGTGCATCCAAGAGGGTTTGTTGAAACAGTATGTGGATCGTCCTACCATGGGAGGGGCCGTACTGGACTTTGGCAAATGAGACTGGCCAGGGGATTGACCTCACACTGAGAGACCATTTTGGAAATAGTCATTACAACTCCTTAAGTTTTAAGCGAGCTATGAATAAGGATAATTCTGGACCCTGCATCAAAGTACTAAATAGGGCCAGGGCCAATTATACCATTATTAGATGGGTTCTCAGGAGAATGAATTAGCAGGAGCTGTTATCAGGCAAGTTCATATTTGACATGTGGGAATTGTTTAAAGACTTGCTGATGAGAGTTCAGGACCTGCATGTCCAGGAAGGAGGATGGCAAGGTACAGGACCCTTGGATAATGAGGGAGGTCGTGACTTTAGTCAAAAAGATAAAGGGAAGCAATGTAAGGTTTAGGAAGCTAAAATCAGACGGGGTCCATGAGGAATATAAAGAAAGTAGGAAAGTTCATCAAGTAGGATATTGGGAAAGCAAGGTGGTTTCACAGAATGTCCTTGCCAAGAAGGGTTAAAGAGAATCCCAAGATATTTTATGCATACATTAAAAGCAAGAGGATAACTCTGGAGAGGGGAGGACCACTCAAGGATAAAACTTGTGCTTGGAGGCAGAGGATGTGAGTGAGATCCTAAATGACTAATTTGCATCAGTATTCACTCAGGAGAAGGATATGGAGGATAATGACATTAGTGTGGGACATGCTAATGTGCTAGGGCATTTTTAGGTCAAGAAAGAAGTGGTATTGGGTCTCTTAAAGATTAGATTACTTACAGTGTGGAAACAGGCCGTTCAGCCCAACAAGTCCACACTGACCCTCCGAAATTAAAGAGAAATTGAAATGGATATCTGCACAGGACCTGATGGGATCTACCCCAGGATATTGAGAGAGGCAAGAGGGGAGATTGCTGGCATCATGACCAAGATCGTTGTATCATCTCTAGCCACTGGAGAGATCCATGAGTAGTTAATGTTGCTCCTCTGTTCAACAAGAGAAATAGAGAAAATCCAGAAAATTATAGACTGGGGAGTCTCATATCAGTGGTTGGGAAGCTAGTGGAGAAGTGATTGATGGTAGAGTAAAGAATGTTGTTTATGTCAATTTTATTCAGACTTTTGACAAGGTCTCTTATGCTACACTCATCCAGAAGATGAAGCTGCAATGGGATACATGGTGACTCGGCCACTTGGATTCAGAATTGGCTTGCTTACAGAAGGCAGAGAGTAGTGGTGGAAGGATGCTTATTTTCCTGGCTGGGTGTCTGTGTTCCAAAGGAATAAGAACTGGAACCTCTGCTGTTTGTGATTTAT
>NC_057730.1:59614690-59638334 GCF_004010195.1 Chiloscyllium plagiosum | reverse complement strand
GCCACATTACAGGAAGGATGTGGATGCTTTGGAGATGGGGCAGAAGAGGTTTATCTTGATGCTGCTTGGATTAGATGGTATGAATTATAATGAGAGGCTCGAAAAAACCCAGGTTATTTTCTCTGGAGTGGCACAGGCTGAGGGGAGACTTGATCGAAGTATATAAAATTATGAGAGGCATAGAAAAGGTTGAGAGTCAAAATCTTTTTTCCCGGAGTTGAAATGTCCACTGCTAAAGGACATGAATTTTAGGTGAGGGTGGGGGGGGGGGGAGTTCAAAGGAGATGTAAGAGGCAGGTCTTCCACACAGAGCACTAGGTGCCTGCAACATGCTGCCAGGGATAGTGCTAGAGGCAAATATAACAGAGGCATTTAAGGGACTTTTAGATAAGCACATGAATAAGCAAGGAAAGGAGGGATATGGACCATGGGCAGCAAAAGGGATAATTTAATTTGGAATCATGTTCAGCACAACACCTTGGGCTGAATGGCCTGTTCCTCTGCTGTATTGTCCTGTATTCTATGTAATGCCCTTCTCTCCATCGTAATTTCCAAATTAGAGATACTTTCTCGTGATTGTACAATGTTCAGCATCATTTGCAACTCCTTTGAAAATGAAGAGGTTTATGTCCATGTACAGCAAGATAATAAATAGCTTGGTCTGATAATTGACAAATAACATTCCTACCCCACATGCAATGGCAACCTCCAAAAGTGAGAATCTACCAATCTCCCATTGGCTTACTATGACATCACCATCACTGAATACAAGGTAATCAACAACCTGGGCCAATCGTTGACAAGAAAATGACCTGGTCCAGCCTTACAAATGATGTCACATGCCCTGATTACCATGGCAATAAGCTCCCCGCCCACCTCTCCAATCCATGTTCAGAAAGCAGACCTTGGGTGAGATGGAATGCTATCCATGTATCTGGCTGAGTGTAGCTCAAATTCAACACTGAGTGCAACACTCACAAAGCTCCACATTGTGCAGGACAAACAGGTGATTGTATGGTGTGCCAATCACCACATTCAGTTCTCACTCCCTTCACCAGCAACATGCCTGACCAGAAAGGAATGCTACCTCTAAGGTGCAAAACAGTAAGACTCCAAGTCTCTTTTGACAGCATCTCATGAACCCATGACCTCCACCACCTGGAAGAACAAGGGCAGTAGATGCATAGAAACACCATTGCTTGCATGTTCCCTTTCAACCCAAATTTCAGGCTGACATGGAAATCTATTGTTGCTGGGTAGAAATTCTGTAACTCTCCCCCAAGAACACAGTGGGTTTCCTGCACACCATGGAATGCAGATGTTCAAAAAGGCTGATCTCCAACACCATCAGAAAGGCTGGGCAATGAACACTGCCTGGTCACAAAAGCGATTCTCCTGATGAAGGGCTTATGCCTAAAATGTTGATTCTCCTGCTCCTCGGATACTGCCTGACCTGCTGCGCTTTTCCAACACCACACTCTCGACTCTGATCTCTAGCATCTGCAGTCCTAACTTTTTCCTGGTCACAAAAACACACATCTCATGAGTACTTTTAAAAATAATCACTGTTGCGAAATGTGCAGGAGAAAATCTCTTAACCTGAGGGGTGGCTAGTGTCCAAGGGAATGTCGTGTATGGCAGAAAACAGGAGAAAAGTCCAAGATGAAAGGTTGGATGCTTGATGCTGAGGTTCTGATGAACTCAGGGCATCAGCAATCCCAGTGGATAATCCATGTCATGGCTTGTTTTGCCAAGCACAATAAATTTCTCAACATTTGATGATCTCAAAACCAGGAGACAGATCCTTTTGCCTCAGTTGTCTTTGCTGGGTACTGGTTGATCTGTTGGTGTTCCCTACTCCAGGTAACGGCACTGAATCGAGTGGAGGATCCTTTATCTCCAAAAGTGGACCAAAACTGGAATGGATCATTTCATATTTATGACAATGGACTCAGTGTGGGAATATCCAATCTCGAGGAGTGGTCGAAAAAGGGAGCAGTGGTCTATAGCAGGAGTTGGCTGAGGATGGGGAGATCTATTTTCTCTTGCTCCTGAAGGGATGTGGGTGTTGTTGGCTATGCCAATACTTACCACCCTTCCCTAATTGTCCAGAAGGCAGGTTAGAGTCAACCAGGTAGTTGTTGGTTTGGAGTCATATCTTGGCCAGACTAGGTAAGGATGACAGATTACCTTCCCTGAAGGAGGGAATGAGATTGATTTCTCTTACCAATTTTATCTTAGCCTGCTGGACACACTTTCCTCATTCCTGAAGAAGGGCTTATGCCCGAAAAGTCGATTCTCCTGTTCCCTGGATGCTGTCTGACCTGCTGCGCTGTTCCAGCAACACATTTTCAGCTCTGATCTCCAGCATCTGCAGACCTCACTTTCTCCTTCTCTTAACAATTGACAACCATTTCATTATTATCATTAGACTCTTAAGTCCAGCTTTTTAATGAATTGAAATTCCACCATCTGCCATGGGGAATATCAAACACAGCTCCCCAGAACATTACCTAAATCACTGAATTAACAATCTACTGGTAAGATCATCAGGCCATTGTCCCCCAAATCATGAGCATTGGCCTGAATTCTCAGGGATTTAAGAGTGTGACCATGGTTCGGTGGTTAGCATGGACCCCCTACAGCACCAGGGACCCAGGTTTGATTCCAGCCTCGCACGACTGTCTGTGTGGAGTTTGCACATTCTCCCTGTGTCTGTGTGAGATTGCTCCAGTTTCTTCCCACATTCCAAAGTTATACAGATTGAGTGGATTGGCCTGCTAAATTGCCCCATAGTGTCTGGAGATATGCAGGTTAGGTAGGGTTTTTTTTTAATTTATTCATGGATGTGGGTGTCACTGGCTAGACAAGCATTTATTCCCAAACCATAATTGCCCAGAGGATGTGCAGAGTCAACCACATTGCTGTGGGTCTGGAGTCACGTAGTCCAGACCAGGTAAGGATAGCAGTTTCCTTCACTGCAGAACGTTAGTGAACCAGATGATTGATAATGGATTCATGGTCATCATTAAACTCTTAATTCCAGATTTTTTAAAGCTCTAATTCAAATTCTACTGTCTTCCATGGCGGGATTTGAACCCATGTCTCCAGAGCATTACCTGAGTTTCTGGATTAACAGTCTGGTGATAATACTGCTACGCCATCACCTCCCCATAATGGTTAGTCATCATAAAAACCATGGAAGTTGGGGGAGGATCTGGATGGGATGCTGTGTGGAGGACTACAGCAGTCTCGATGGGCCAAATGACCTCTTGCTGCACTGTACGGTTTCCGTGATCCTACCACAGAAACAGGCTCTGGTGCCAAGCTGTGGTACACTTCTGGTGATCTCCACTGAGAATGCTGGGTAAACTGTGGGGTTTTCCAGCCCCAGTGTGTGCTCTGAAGCTGGGAAGGAGAATCTCCATTCACAACGAGAGGGCCTGGAAGAGGAGCTTGGGAATGTGAGCCTCGGCATTAGGCAGGAAGCTTTGCTGCTTTCCACACCACAGTGTTACCATGACCAGTGCTGTGTGGATTCAGATCTTATTTGGTTTGGGGCTGTGGTATGCCATCTTGGAAATGTGGAGGGAAATGTTGAAGTTCTTCTCATTGTGGTGGGTATCCAACCTGAGACATGATGCTTGGATACACTGCTGAATACTTTCATAGTTCAGATTGTCAGAATGTTTAAGCCTTTACAGGAGGGAGGGACTCAATGCACAATAATTTGTTCATCCATATTGGGGGGGTGTGCATCCATTCCTGGATACTGTGGAGTGATTCAATGCCCTGCATTGTCCTTCAAATAGTGTGGACATACAATTCTGGAGGCAATCTGAGCTGCGGAAACATCAAAACCACATACACAAATTTTGCATTTGATGTCTGTGTTCGATGTCTCCTATTCTTTGTTTTCCTGATCCTCGGTGTCTTTATGTGGATGCTGTGGGCTTGTGGGAAACTCCAGCCAGTCAGAGTAACCTCGAAAGCAAGTGAAATCAACTGCTGCTGACACCCACTGCTCCCAAAACAAAACATTCACTGCATGACCTTGTTTCTATGAGCAATCTCATGTTCTTCCCTTTAAAAGTGCATCAATTCATTTGGAGAGAATTTGCTGCTGCAGTTCAGATTCTTTAAATTTCGCATGACATGGAACAACAATTATCTTTGTGTCATCACTTACAGTCTGGGCTGAGGCACAGAGAATGTTTGATCAGTAATTTCAAATCCTTTTCTCCTTTCTCTTACAGTGAGTCTAGTGGCGATTGTAATTTTAGTTTGGGCCAAGTGCGGTCTTTCTACGTGCAGCACTCACTATCTGGTGGCCATAGCAATGTCTGATCTACTGTTCATCGTTTTTGATGTCATATTTTGCCAATTTATGACCTATTACTATCCACCCTGTTTCCTGGACATCACTCCTGTTTGTTGTGTTCACCATACCCTGAGCTGCTGGACCATTGACTGTTCTGCCTGGTTCATTGTCATTTTCTCTTTTGATCGATTTGTTGCTATTTGTTTTCATCAGATGAAATCTCAGTATTGCACAGAGAAAACTGCAATGAGGGTCCTACCAACAATCTGTATTTTCTTTTCTTTAAAGAACATTCCCAATTACTTTCGATATAAACCTAGAAAGATCATCAACAATATTCCATGGTACTGTCATACCAGGTCTGCTTATTAAATGGCCGTGGGTGGACAAGTTTCAAATATTTTGAAAATTTTTTAACACCATTTCTACCATTCACTTTTATCATCTTTATCAACATCCTGACTGTCAGACATATCTTCGAGGCAATTAAGGTGCGTAAGGGACTGAATGGTCAGAGAGAAATAGAGAGTGACTCAGAGATAGAGAGCAGGAAGAATTCTGTGATTTTACTCTTTGCCATATCTGCCAGCTTCACACTTCTCTGGTTGATATATATTTTATATTTCTTTAATGCCGGTCATTCCTTGGATTCCGCTGCGATGCAAATCTTTCTAATTGGATATATGCTGAGGAACTTAAATAAATGCATTTGTGCAGCAACCTATGTGGTGACCCAGAAAGCATTCAGAGACCAGTTAAAGTATGCAGTGAAATATCCACTGATAAAACTAATTCAAATGATAAATAAATCCAAGTAACTGAGAGCTAATGTTGGATACAGCAGATAATGGAACGAGGAGTCCATATGAGGAATGGACCGAAAGGAGAAGGAGGAGCAGCAACATGATAACACTCCTTTCCTCATGGGCAAGGAATGACTCCATCTGAGGAGCAAAATGAAAGAGAGTAATGTAGTGTAAAGTGCTGTTAGCAATGAGTAACAGTTAGTAGAAAGCTGACCAACAAAAGCAAAACCAAAAGCGGAATTAGACTTTGAGAAAAGATACATTCATAGAACATAGAAAGGTACAGCACAGAACAGGCCCTTTGGCCCATGATGTTGTGCCGAGCATTAACTCTAACGTAAAATAAAATAACTTAACCTACGCACCCCTCAACTCACTGCTATCTATGTGCATGTCCAGCAGTCGCTAAAATGTCCCCAATGACTCTGCTTCCACCACCACAGCTGACAACGCATTCCATGCTTTCACAACTTTGCGTAAAGAACCTTCCTCTGATATCCCCTCTATACCTTTCTCCTAATATCTTCAAACTATGACTGTTTGTGATCCCAGAAACAAAAATTAATGACATGGAGGAAAAGACCTGGGGGAAACACAAACACAGGGTCCTCTTCCTCGCTGAATTCAACGATCCATACATCGGTACAAAAGTTTTAAAAAAAGCAAGTTTCAATTATAAAAAGATAATATTATCCTGGAAATATTCTGTGTCTTCTAGTTGAAAATTTATTTGTTTCCATTCGATACTGATAACATTCTGTTTCTTTATTCATTCCAAAAAATAAAATGGAAAGGAGGAGAAGACAAAGGCAGTCTGTACTAAACTATTTCTCTGACATCATTCTGTTTCTTTATTTGTTCTTATCCACGAACCAGCTGATGCGTTGCTGCGGGAATCCAAGCCCAACCAGAGGGATTTCTGGACTCTCTCCCTGCACCCGCCCAATGACCCAGCTCCCTCTCCGATTTAAGAATCTGCTTAAGATACCTCTTCATGTAAATTATTGTCACCTGACCCAATATCACCTTGAGTAAATCCACATTAACTCTGTTTAATTTGTCCTGATCAAAAGTAGAAGACAGAGAATGGTGGTGGAGGGTTGTTTTTCAGACTGGAGGCCTGTGACCAGCGGAGTCCCCCAAGGATCGTTGCAGCCGACACCAAAATTGGAGGTGTAGTGGACCGCAAAGGGGGTTACCTCAGATTACAACAGGATCTTGATCAGATGGGCCAATGGGCTGAGGAGTGGCAGATGGAGTTTAATTTAGATAAATATAAGGTGCTGGATTTCAGAAAGGCAAATCAGAGCAGGACTAATCCACTTAATATTAAGGTACTAGAGAGTGTTGCTGAACAAAGAGACCTTGGAGTGCAGGTTCATATTTCCCTGAAAGTAGAGTTGCAGGTTGATGTGAAAGTGAAGGCGGTGTTTGGTATATCTTCCTTTATTGGTCAGAGTATTGAGTACAGGAGTTGAGAGGTCACGTACAGGACATTGATGAGGCCACTTTTGGAATATTGTGTGCAATTTTGGTCTCCTTTCTATCAGAAAGATGCTTTGAAACTTGAAGGGGTTCAGAAAAAAATTAAGGATGTTGCCAGGGTTGGAAGATTTGAGCTAGAGGGAGAGGTTGAATAGGCTAGGCCTGTTTTCCCTGGAGCATCTGAGGCTGAGGGGTGATCTTATAGAGATTTATAAGTCATGAGGGGCACAGATATACAGCTTTCGTTCCAAGGCAGTAGAATGCAAAATAGGATTAGAGAGAGGCAGTCTGAACTAAACTATTTACCTGCTGCTTTTTCTCTCACCTCTTCCCTCCCTCCATCCCTCCCCCTCTAATCCCACTGAGATGACTCTGGTTGCGCTCCATCGTGAGGGAGATATGCCCCGGGAAGGGGGAGCTGGGACTTAGACAAAGAGGGGGCTTTGAGTGACAGTCTTGGGGGTATTTAAAACAGGTTCTGGCAGCCATTGTCCCTTTCACTGTGTGCACTGAGCAGGGGGTGAGTATCAGTGTGTTTCTATCTCTCTCTGTGTGTGAGAGTATTTGAATCTCAATCCCAGTTTTGATTCTCTAACCTCACCCTTCCCTGAACTAGCCCCTCCTAAAGCAAGGCCTTGGACCAGGGTCTGTCTCGAATGAAAGAGAGGGAGTGTGACAGAGACCATCGAGAAAGCTTGGGTCAACCAGAACAGTGAGTATCACTTCTTTCATCTTGCTGTGTCTTTCATTATCATCTGTTTGTATCTGTCTGATTTGTCCTCTTTCCTTGCTCAGTCTCTTTCTTTTTCTCTGTCTCTCACTCTGTCTGTATCAATTTCTACTTCTCTCTCACACACTGCCTTTCTCTCTCTCTCTCTCTCTCTCTCTCTCCCTTCTTTCTGGCAGCGTTTTCTTTAGTCTCTCTCTCCTGCTTCTTTCTACCTTTGTCTATGTCCTTTCCAATTCTCATCCTTTCTTCTTCTCTCACTTTTCCTCTGTTTCATTCTCTTCCTTCCCTTCCCTATGTTTGTCTTTCAATCCCGAAACTGCACCTCCTTCCAATTTTACACAAACCACTCCTCCCACCCACCCCGCAAATTTTGCAATCTCCCAGAATTAGCCCCTGCCCTCTCCCTGGCTCCTGTATAATTGCCCTCCCCTGTGCAGCTTCATCTCCCCTGAACTGTCCCTCTGTAGTTCCTCCATTACATACCCATTGCATATAAAAACCCCTTAGTATCTCCATCCATCCACAATACCCTTTTCCTGCTCATGACCCAACCCCTGGGGTGGAGAACAAAGTGAACATGTGCAGAAATGAACCTGCCTTTTGACTGCCTACCTCAATGTCATTGTGTCACAGTGTCATACAGCACGGAAACAGACCCTTCAGTGCAACCGGTCTGCACCAACCATGTTCCCAAAGTAGACCAGTCCCACCTGCCTGTGCTTAGCCCATATCCCTCCAAATCCTTCCTATTCATGAAGTTATCCAAATGTCTTTTAAACGTTTTAACTGTACCTGCATCAAACATTTTTCTGGCAGTTCTTTTCATACACGAACCACTCTGTGTCAATAAGTTGCCTGTCATGTCCATTTTAAATCATTTTTCTCTCACCTTTAAAAATATGTCCCCTGGCTTTGAACTCCCCCACACGAGGGAAAAGAGCCTTGTCATTCACCTTATCCATGCCCCTCATGATTTTATAAACCTCAGTAAGGTCACCCCTCAACCTTCAAAGCTCCAGTGAAAGAAGTCCCAGCTGTTCCATATTTTTATGTCTCGAACCCTCCCTTTCCGGCCACATAGAACATAGAACATCGAACAGAGAACATCAGCCCTCAATGTTGCGCCGCCCTGTCATACTAATCTGAAGCCCATCCCACCTACACTATTCTATGTACATCCATTTGCCTGTCCAATGATGACTTAAAAGCACTTAAACTTGGCAAATCTACTACCGTTGCAGGCAAAGCATTCCATACCCTTACTACTCTCGGAGTAAAGAAACTACCTCTGACATCTGTCTTATACCTATCTCCCCTCACTTTAAAGTTGTGTCCCCTCGTGTTTGCCGTCCCTATCCTTGGAAAAAGGCTCTCCCTGTTCACCCTATCTAACCCTCTGATTATCTTGTATGTCTCTATTAAATCATATCTCAAACTTCTTCTCTCTAACAAGAACAGCCTCAAGGCCCTCAGCCATTCCTCATAAGACCTTCCCTCCATACCAGGCAACATCCTAGTAAATCTCCTCTGCACCCTTTCCAAAGCTTCCACATCCTTATAATGCGGTGACCAGAACTGTACACAATACTCCAAGTGTGGCCGTACCAGAGCTTTGTACAGCTGCAGAATAACCTCCTGGTTCTGGAGCTCAATCCCAAATTAATAAAGGCCAAAACACTGTATGCCTTCTTAACAACCCTGTCAATCTGGGTGGCAACTTTCAGGGATCTGTGTACATGGGCACCGAGATCTCTCTGCTTATCTGCACTCCCAAGAACCTTACCATTAGCCCAGTACTTTGCATTCTGATTACTCCATCCAAAGTGTATCACTTCACACTTGTCCACATTAAACTCCATTTACCACTCTCAGCCCAGCTCTGCATCCTATCTATGTCTCTCTGCAACCTACTACATCCTTCATCACTATCCACAACTCTACCAACCTTAGTGTCGTCCGCAAATTTACTAACCCACCCTTCTAAGCCCTCATCCAGGTCATTTATACAAATGATGAACAGCAGTGAACCTAACACAGACCCTTGCGAAACGCTGCTAGTAACTGGACACCAAGATGAACATGTTCCATCAACTACAACCCTCTGTTTTCTTTCAGCAAGCCAAACTGCTATGTCTCCCACAATCCCATTCCTTTGCATTTTTTATAATAGCCTACTGTGGGGAACCTTATCGAACGCCTTGCTGAAATCCATATACAACACATCAACCGGTTTACTCTCATCTACCTGTTTGGTCACTTTGTCAAAAACTCAATAAGATTCGTTAGGCATGACCGACCCTTCACAAAACCGTGCTGACTGTCCCTGATCAGATTATTCTTAACTAGATGGTTACAAATACTATCTCTTATAACCTTTTCCAACACTTTACCAACAACTGAAGTGAGACTCACTGGTCTGTAATTACCAGGGTTGTCTCTACTACCCTTTTTGAACAAGGGAACCACATTTGCTATCCTTCAGTCCTCAGGCACTATTCCTGTAGACAATGATGATTTGAAGATCAATGCCAAAGGCTCGGCAATTAGATTAGATTACATTACAGTGTGGAAACAGGCCCTTCGGCCCAACAAGTCCACACCGACCCGCCGAAGCGCAACCCACCCATACCCCTACATTTACCCCTTACCTAACACTACGGGCAATTTAGCATGGCCAATTCACCTTACCTGCACATCTTTGGACTGTGGGAGGAAACCGGAGCACCTGGAGGAAACCCACGCAGCCACGGGGAGAATGTGCAAACTCCACACAGTCAGTCGCCTGAGGCGGGAATTGAACCGGGTCTCTGGCGCTGTGAGGCAGTAGTGCTAACCACTGTGCCACCGTGCCGCCCAATCTCTTCCCTTGCTTCCCAGAGGATCCTAGGATAGATCCCATCCGGCCCAGGGGACTTGTCTATTTTCACACTCTGCAGTATTTCTAATACCTCTTCCTTGTGAATCTCAATCTCTTCTAGTCTAGATGCAAGTATCTCTGTATTTTCCTCGCCAACATTTTCATTTTTTATAGTGAACACTGTCGAAAAATATTTATTTAGTGCTTCCCCTATCTCCTCTGACTCCACACACAACTTCCCACTATTATGCTTGATTGGCCCTAATTTAACTCTCGTCATTCTTTTATTCCTGACATACCTATGGAAAGCCTTGGGGTTAACCCTGATCCTACCTGCCAACACCTTCTCATGTCCCCTCCTGGCTCTTCTGAGCTCTCTTTTTAGGTCTTTCCTGATTTCCTTGTAACCCTCAAGTGCCCTAACTTGAGTTTTCACATTTTGTCCTAACATAAGCCGCCTTCTTCTTCTTGACCAGGGATTCCACTTCTTTAGCAAACCACAGCTCACACGTTCTATATCTTCCTCCCTGCCTGACAGGTACATACTTATCTAGGACACACAGGAGCTTTTCCATGATTAAGCTCCACATTTTTAATGTGCTCATCCCCTTCAGTTTCCTTCCCCATTCTACACTTCCTAAATCTTTCCGAATTGCATCATAATTTCCCTTCCCCCAGCTGTAACTCTTGCTCAGTGGAGTACACCTATCCCTTTCCATCACTAAAGTAAACCTGACAGAATTGTGATCGCTGTCTCCAAAGTGCTCACTTACTTCCAAATCTAACACCTGGCTAGGCTCGTTACCCTGTACTAAATCTAAAGTGGTTTCGCCCCTTGTAGGCCTGTCGACATACTGTGTCAGGAAGCCCTCCTGCACACACTGGACAAAAACTGACCCATCTATAATACTCGTACTGTAGTGATCCCAGTCAATATTTGGATAGTTGAAGTCCCCCATGATAACTACCCTGCCTCTCTCACTCCTATCGAGAATCACCTTTGCCATCCTTTCCTCTATATCTCTGAGACTATTCGGAGGCCTATAGAAAACTCCCAGCATGGTGACTTCTCCTTTCCTGTTTCTAACCTCAGCCCATACAACCTCAGTTAACAAGTCCCCAAACATCCTTTCTCCAACTGTAATATTGTCCCTGATCAACAATGCCACACCTCTCCCTCTTTTACCATCTTCTCTGTTCTTACTGAAACATCTGAATCCCGGAACCTGCAACAGCCATTCCTGTCCCTGCTCTATCCATGTCTCCGTAATGGCCACAACATCGAAGTCCCAGGTACCAACCCACGCTGCCAGTTCACCCACTTTATTTCGGATGCTCCTCTCGTTGAAGTACACACACTTCAATCCAGATTCTCGCTCACCAGTGTCAGGTACTTGATTTGGGAACTCCCTACTCTCATCCTCTTCTGCACCTGTCCTACAATTTTGGTTCCCATCCCCCTGTTGTATTAGTTTAAATCCACCTTAATCACTTTAGCGAATTTCCCACCCAGGATATTGGTACCCCTCTGGTTTAGATGAAGACCATCCTGCTTGTAGAGGTCCCACCTACCCCAGAAAAGTGCTCCAATTATCCAAAAACCCCAAACCCTCCCTCCTGCACTATCCCTGTAGCCACGTGTTTAACTCCTTTCTCTCCCTATTCCTCACCTCAGTGGCACGTGGCACGGACAGCAAACCAGAGAAAACAACTCTGTTTGTCCTAGCTCTAAGCTTCCATCCTAGCTCCCTGAATTTCTGCCTCAAGTCCCCATCTCTCTTCTGACCTATGTCGTTGGTGCCAATGTGGACCACGACTTGGGGCTGCTCTCCCTCTCCCCGAAGGATCCCAAAAACACGATCAGTGACATCGCAGACCCTGGCACCCGGGAGGCAGCACACCAACTGTGAGTCTCTCTCGTCCCCACAGAACCTCCTATCTGTCCCCCTAACTATCGAGTCCCCAATGACTACTGCTCTGCTCCTCTTCCCCCTTCCCTTCTGAGCAGCAGGTGCCCCACTGCTTTCCCCTGGTAAGTCATCCCCCCCAACAGTATCTAAAACGGTGTACTTATTGTTGAGGGGAATGGCTACAGGGGATCCCTGCACTGCCTGCCGGTTCCCATTCTGTCCCCTAACTGTCACCCATCTGTCTTTTTCTTTTATCTGGGGGGTGACTACCTCTCTGTAAGTCCTGTCAATAACCCTCTTTGCCTCCCGAATGATCCAAAGTTCATCCAACTCCAGCTCCAGTTCCCTAATGTGGTTTTTGAGGAGCTGGTGTTGGGTGCACTTCCCACAGATGTAGTCAGCAGGGACACTAGTGGTGACCCTTACTTCCCACATTCTGCAGGAGGAAGATTCCACTGCCCTAAACTCCATTCCCAATATTCTAACTCCTGAAGTGAGTACTAAAAAAAAGGATTAGGAAATAAACTAGTTACCTTCCCTTGTCAATCTGGTTCCCATAACATTTTTCTTTAGTTAGAGGAGGAGGATGGGTGGGAGACACTACACGAGTAGTGTCTTGGATAACACAACCACGCAAATATGAACTGTTCTTCATACCCTTCCCAGAAGTCCTTTGCTCACTCCTCCCTCGCTGGCCTGAAGGTAAGAAGTTTAAATATACTTACCAGCCTTCCCGACAATCACTTCGCACCAACATCACATCTTAGTGAATCTTTTCTGTACCCTCTCCAGTTTAATTCTTCCTCTAACAGGGTGACCAAAAATGCATGCATTAATCCAGAAGAGACGTCACCAACACTCTGTAAAAACTAAACATTATGTCCCAACTCCTGCACTAAATGGTCTGAGCAATGCAAGGAAGTGTGTTAACTGTCTTCTTTACCACACTGTTTACCTGTGATGCAAATTTCAAAGAATTATGTCCCTGAACTCAAATTTCTCCAGTTTCCTCATTTCCCCTACCCCCACCTTGTCTCAGTCAAATCCCTCGAACTCAGCACCGCCCTCCTAACCTGCAATCTTCTTCTTGACCTCTCCGCCCCCACCCCACTCCGTCCTAGCACCCTCACCTTGACCTCCTTCCACCTATCGCATTTCCAACGCCCCTCCCCCAAGTCCTTCCTCCCTAACTTTTATCTTAGCCTGCTGGACACACTTTCCTCATTCCTGAAGAAGGGCTTATGCCCGAAACGTCGATTCTCCTGTTTCTTGGATGCTGTCTGACCTGCTGCGCTTTTCCAGCAACACATTTTCAGCTCTGATCTCCAGCATCTGCAGTCCTCACTTTCTCCTCTAACATACTTCACTGTCCGTTAATGCACTAATTTTGGTGTAATCAGTAAATATTATAACCATGTCTCCTCTATTCTCATCCAAATCATTTACATAAATGACAAACAGAAGGGGACCCACTGGTCACAGCATTCCAGTCCAAAAAACAATAATCCAACCACTCTTTGTCTCCTATCATTAAGTCATTTCTGTATCCAATTGGCAAGCTCACCCTGAATCCCATGTGATCTAATTTTACTAATTAGTCTACCATGCAGAACTTTGTCAAATGCTTTACTAAAGTCCAGGTAAGCAACATCATCAATTTACACTCATCAATTTTTTTGTTTACTTCAAACAAAAATTCAATCAAGTGTGTGCGACATGATTGTCCTTGTACAAAACCATGCTGATTATTCCGGATCATTCCTTGCCTCTCCATAAGCCTGTAAATCCTACCTTTCAGAAGCACTTCCAACAACTTACCCAATACCAATGTCAGACCAATCATTCCCACGCTTCTCCTCACATCTCTTCTTAACCAACATTAGCTACCTTCCAGCCCTCTGATCCTTCACCCGTGTTTATAGATCTTCCAAATATTTCTGCTGGGGCCCCGCAATTTCCTCCCTAACTTCCCACAGCGTCCTCGGATACAGGTCCTGGAGATTTATCTTCTTTTATGTTTTTTAAGATCTCCAGCACTTCTTCTTCTGTACTGTGAACTGTTTTCAAAACATCAGTATTTATTTCCCTGATTTCTTTAACCCCTACTTCTTTCCCAACACTAAAAATTGATGCAAAATATTCATTCACATCTCTCCATCTCCTAAGAAAGTTTTCTTGAAATTAAACAAATTCTTCACCATCCAAACCTTTAATACCATGGTAATCCCAGTCAATGTTTGTAAAATTAAAGTCCCCTACTATTGCAACCTTATTATTCATGCATATATTTGAGATCTCTCTTAATAGTTGCTTCTCAATTTCCCTCTGACAACTGTGGTCATACAGTACAATCCCTTCAAGGTGATCACCCTTTCTTATTTCTAATTTCAACCCATATATTCTCACAAAATGGCCCCTCAGAAATATCTTCTCTAATTACAATAGTAACGTTTCCTGAATCAACAATACGACCCACCCTCGTCAATTACCTCTCTGTCTATCCTTCCTAAAACATCTAAAACCTGGAACAGTCCTGTCCATCCCTCAGCCAAGTTTCTGGAACAGCTATGATGCCCCAGTTCCATGTTCCCAGATGTGCTGAGTTCATCAGCCTTATCCATGAAACCTCTTGCACTCAAATAAATGCAGTTTAACTCTTCAGAGTTACTTTGTTCTCTGACTTGCTCTTGTCTGCCTTTTTCCAACTAACTTGTCCTTTTCCAATTCAGAATCATCCTCATTTTCTGTCTATTTTCACTGTTATTTAGGAAGCCTCCACTCACCTCTCTAAATGTTTACAGGCTCCCGAGATGGAATGAGCAAATCTCTGCCAGGATATTCATCCCTTTCCAGTTCAGTTGAAACCCTTCCTTTTTAAAAGATCTTTTCTGTCCCAGAAGAGATCCCAATGCTCCAAGAAATTGAATCCCTGCACGTTGCAGCACCTCTTCAACATTGATTTATCTGCCCCATCCTCTTCTTCCTTCCCCCCATTTGAACTTGGCACCGGAAGTAAACCTTCCTCCTAACCTCTTACACTCACTGTGTGAAGCCTTAACCCTTTCCCTGACTATGTCATTCCTATCAATGTGTACAACAACTTCCAGCTTCTCACTCTCCCCTTTGACAATCTGCTTCAAACATTTTGAGGCGTCCTTCACCCTGGCACCAGAAAAGCAACGTACTCTCCTCGATTCACACTCACTCCCACAGAATCTCCTGCCTGTGCCCCTCGCAGGTGAGTTTCCAAAAACATTTATTCTTTGAAATTCTAACAAACCCGTTTAACTTAAGGTTTGTTCTTAGTGCCCAAGATCTGATGACCACTTCTATTTTCCTCTGAGAGACCCTTTCAACGGTTCACAAAATGGAATATCTGTTTGAGAGTGGAATAGCCATAAGAGCCTCCTGAATGACCTTGTTCCCTTTCCTTACAGTCAATGATGTCTCTGACTGATCCTGCTCTGTTCGCACTTCTCTAAATCTACTCGCCATCACACTCAGTAACTCTTGAATGGCCCTACTGACATTAAGGAGAAAGTGAGGACTGCAGATGCTGGAGATCAGAGCTGAAAATGTGTTGCTAGAAAAGCGCAGCAGGTCAGGCAGCATCCAAGAGGCAGGAGAATCGATGTTTCGGGCATGAGCCCTTCTTCATTCCTGAAGAAGGGCTCATGGACAAACCACTAACCCTGGAGAACACTCGGAGAAGAATAGAACCCTCAGAGGTAATGACCCAATGAGTTGCATTATTCTCCATGGGACTTGACCAGCCATGACCGCCCCGTGGTGCGTGAGATCATGACTCTGCCTGGCAGCATGTCCGAATACATAAGGAAAGGCATTAACCAGCCCCCACCCTCCACAAGGGCAAGGGGGAAGGAGAGAAGACTGACCCCACTGTGTCCCTGTTACTGACCCGGGGGAGAGCAGACTGACCCCACTGTGTCCCTGTTCCTGATCCAGGTGAGAGCAGCCTGACCCCACTGTGTCTCTGTCACTGATCCAGGGGAGAGCAGACTGACCCCACTGTGTCTCTGTCACTGACCCGGGGAGAGCAGACTGACCCCACTGTGTCTCTGTCACTGACCCAGGTGAGAGCAGACTGACCCCACTGTGTCCCTGTTACTGACCCGGGGAGAGCAGACTGACCCCGCTGTGTCTCTGTCACTGACCCAGGGGAGAGCAGACTGACCCCACTGTGTCTCTGTCACTGATCCAGGGGAGAGCAGAGTGACCCCACTGTGTCCCTGTTACTGACCCGGGGAGAGCAGACTGACCCCGCTGTGTCTCTGTCACTGACCCAGGGGAGAGCAGACTGACCCCACTGTGTCTCTGTCACTGACCCAGGTGAGAGCAGACTGACCCCACTGTGTCCCTGTTACTGACCCGGGGAGAGCAGACTGACCCCGCTGTGTCTCTGTCACTGACCCAGGGGAGAGCAGACTGACCCCACTGTGTCCCTGTTACTGACCCGGGGAGAGCAGACTGACCCCGCTGTGTCTCTGTCACTGACCCAGGGGAGAGCAGACTGACCCCACTGTGTCCCTGTTACTGACCCGGGGAGAGCAGACTGACCCCGCTGTGTCTCTGTCACTGACCCAGGGGAGAGCAGACTGACCCCACTGTGTCTCTGTCACTGACCCAGGTGAGAGCAGACTGACCCCACTGTGTCCCTGTTACTGACCCGGGGAGAGCAGACTGACCCCGCTGTGTCTCTGTCACTGACCCAGGGGAGAGCAGACTGACCCCACTGTGTCCCTGTTACTGACCCGGGGAGAGCAGACTGACCCCGCTGTGTCTCTGTCACTGACCCAGGGGAGAGCAGACTGACCCCACTGTGTCCCTGTTACTGACCCGGGGAGAGCAGACTGACCCCGCTGTGTCTCTGTCACTGACCCAGGGGAGAGCAGACTGACCCCACTGTGTCTCTGTCACTGACCCAGGTGAGAGCAGACTGACCCCACTGTGTCCCTGTTACTGACCCGGGGAGAGCAGACTGACCCCGCTGTGTCTCTGTCACTGACCCAGGGGAGAGCAGACTGACCCCACTGTGTCCCTGTTACTGACCCGGGGAGAGCAGACTGACCCCGCTGTGTCTCTGTCACTGACCCAGGGGAGAGCAGACTGACCCCACTGTGTCCCTGTTACTGACCCGGGGAGAGCAGACTGACCCCGCTGTGTCTCTGTCACTGACCCAGGGGAGAGCAGACTGACCCCACTGTGTCTCTGTCACTGACCCAGGTGAGAGCAGACTGACCCCACTGTGTCCCTGTTACTGACCCGGGGAGAGCAGACTGACCCCGCTGTGTCTCTGTCACTGACCCAGGGGAGAGCAGACTGACCCCACTGTGTCCCTGTTACTGACCCGGGGAGAGCAGACTGACCCCGCTGTGTCTCTGTCACTGACCCAGGGGAGAGCAGACTGACCCCACTGTGTCCCTGTTACTGACCCGGGGAGAGCAGACTGACCCCGCTGTGTCTCTGTCACTGACCCAGGGGAGAGCAGACTGACCCCACTGTGTCTCTGTCACTGACCCAGGTGAGAGCAGACTGACCCCACTGTGTCCCTGTTACTGACCCGGGGAGAGCAGACTGACCCCGCTGTGTCTCTGTCACTGACCCAGGGGAGAGCAGACTGACCCCACTGTGTCCCTGTTACTGACCCGGGGAGAGCAGACTGACCCCGCTGTGTCTCTGTCACTGACCCAGGGGAGAGCAGACTGACCCCACTGTGTCCCTGTTACTGACCCGGGGAGAGCAGACTGACCCCGCTGTGTCTCTGTCACTGACCCAGGGGAGAGCAGACTGACCCCACTGTGTCTCTGTCACTGACCCAGGTGAGAGCAGACTGACCCCACTGTGTCCCTGTTACTGACCCGGGGAGAGCAGACTGACCCCGCTGTGTCTCTGTCACTGACCCAGGGGAGAGCAGACTGACCCCACTGTGTCCCTGTTACTGACCCGGGGAGAGCAGACTGACCCCGCTGTGTCTCTGTCACTGACCCAGGGGAGAGCAGACTGACCCCACTGTGTCCCTGTTACTGACCCGGGGAGAGCAGACTGACCCCGCTGTGTCTCTGTCACTGACCCAGGGGAGAGCAGACTGACCCCACTGTGTCTCTGTCACTGACCCAGGTGAGAGCAGACTGACCCCACTGTGTCCCTGTTACTGACCCGGGGAGAGCAGACTGACCCCGCTGTGTCTCTGTCACTGACCCAGGGGAGAGCAGACTGACCCCACTGTGTCCCTGTTACTGACCCGGGGAGAGCAGACTGACCCCGCTGTGTCTCTGTCACTGACCCAGGGGAGAGCAGACTGACCCCACTGTGTCCCTGTTACTGACCCGGGGAGAGCAGACTGACCCCGCTGTGTCTCTGTCACTGACCCAGGGGAGAGCAGACTGACCCCACTGTGTCTCTGTCACTGACCCAGGTGAGAGCAGACTGACCCCACTGTGTCCCTGTTACTGACCCGGGGAGAGCAGACTGACCCCGCTGTGTCTCTGTCACTGACCCAGGGGAGAGCAGACTGACCCCACTGTGTCCCTGTTACTGACCCGGGGAGAGCAGACTGACCCCGCTGTGTCTCTGTCACTGACCCAGGGGAGAGCAGACTGACCCCACTGTGTCCCTGTTACTGACCCGGGGAGAGCAGACTGACCCCGCTGTGTCTCTGTCACTGACCCAGGGGAGAGCAGACTGACCCCACTGTGTCTCTGTCACTGACCCAGGTGAGAGCAGACTGACCCCACTGTGTCCCTGTTACTGACCCGGGGAGAGCAGACTGACCCCGCTGTGTCTCTGTCACTGACCCAGGGGAGAGCAGACTGACCCCACTGTGTCCCTGTTACTGACCCGGGGAGAGCAGACTGACCCCGCTGTGTCTCTGTCACTGACCCAGGGGAGAGCAGACTGACCCCACTGTGTCCCTGTTACTGACCCGGGGAGAGCAGACTGACCCCGCTGTGTCTCTGTCACTGACCCAGGGGAGAGCAGACTGACCCCACTGTGTCTCTGTCACTGACCCAGGTGAGAGCAGACTGACGTCAGCCAAGGGAGACAGTTAGACACAGGTTTTAATGCTTACCTCAGATGCCCTGGTCTGACCCATATCCCTCGGCTGCAGCTGGATCTCTTCTTCAGTCCCTGACAGAATTCACCCAGGTGATTTGGTTTTCGGTCGCAATGCCAAATATCGAAAATGTAGTCATTTCATAAACTGCTGATTCCCAATGTCCTCATTTCCCGATTAAGCCCTGTGTGATTCCGTTGTAACATCCACGCAACTGTTTCTGACCTTTTGCCGCAGTCCTTGTAACTTACTGAATTCAACTCGAGAGTTTGGCCAAGTTTTTCCCATCATGCAAGGTCAAACATTCCCCACAATACCACATTTTCCCCTTTTGTCAGATCATGACAATCAGTTATACAGGCACTTTGAAAATCCAACATGGTCTCAGCCCGCATAGAATCATGAATCAGTTTCTCCTTCCCTTACGGTCATTCGAATAATGCTGCAGCGTCCCTATGCTTTAGAAAATCAGGATAAGGAATGCTAGTGAAGCAAAGCAAATATAATCTGACATTTGATTGGCAAGGCCCAGTAGTTAATATTTTGAGAAATTGGATGTTTAATAATGTTTGGACAAGGATGTGGAATATTACATCTGATAGTCCATAGGCCGATTACACCAGGAAGCCTTGGATGACATTGGCTGATGATTTTACAGTCTACAATGGCACTTACTTTATTTGTGACACCAAAGTGCACCCATGGCTTGCTCTCAATTGGATAAGATCCTGCTATTTTGGATTATGTTGTACCCTACATACATCACCTCACCTCCCTTAAGCACTACCATCCACAAATTACAAGAGCCATTACTGGGCTAGACCAGTTCCTCATGTTGTCTTTTCCATTGTCCGGAATGGGACGAGTATCCAGCGAATTGGTTCACACGGCTACAGCATTGGAACACCTGGCCAATGAGACAGCTTTATAAACCAAGGGAACTGGATAAGCACTGACTGTGGTGTTAGCTGAGCTCGTGGCTGTCCGGACAGCGGCACTACAGAATCAACTGGCTTTGGATTATCTGCTAGTCTCACAAGGGGGAAGATGTGCTGTTGTCGGTCAGGAGTGCTGTACTTCCATTCAGATACCTCTGGAAATATGACCAACCTAGTTGAACATATTAAGCAACATACAAGGTGTTGTTAAAGTACTCCACAGTTATATCCCATGGAGTTCATTGAGTTGGTTGGTTCACGGAATGTTTGATTGGATCTTTAAAGCCTTTTTGCTCACAGTACTATTGCTAGTAGGAACAGGGTTACGTGTTTGCTCGTGCCAATGCATTTTCAGTCGGATTTTCAATGTGCCTATATTACTGATTGATTGTCGTGATATGACAAAGAGGGGAAATGTGGTATTGCGCGGAACATTTAATATTGCATGATGGGAAAAGATTGGTCAAACTCTTGAGTTATAATTCAATAAGATAAAAGGACTGTGCAAAAGCTCAGAAACAGCTTTCAGGACCAGGCTGAATGTAAACAAATTCCACAAGTTTGTTGAGACTTTTGAAATCTTCTAAATGCTCCTTGTATATTTCAAACTGTAGATGTTAGCTGTATAACAGAAACAGAGTTATGCAATGATGCAAATGATTAATGTTTTTTAGGACTAAGGTTCAATGTTACAGATGACATACATTTCATGATAATCTGTAAATTCATCAGCATCTCTTAAAATATATAACACACACCTAAAGTTGCAAAACTTGGAAAGGAAATAGGGAATGATTTGGATCCTTCCTCTTCTCAAGTTTCTGCCAAACTGTGCCAGTATTTACAATAAAGGCTGATTATTGTCAGTTCAATTGATTTTTTCTTTTGAGTATTGCTGATTTCTTTTGCTCTCACAGATCCCTGCTAACTAAATTCCGTTTGTACACCCCCCTCATGCTTCTAAATTCCAAAGGATATGATCCTGTTCTACTCAGTCTCTCCTCATAAGCCAACCCCCTCAACTCCGGAATCAACCTCATGAATCTCTTCTGCACCATTTTTAGTGCTCGTTCATCCTTTCTTAAGTAAGGAGACCAAAGCTGCTCACAGTACTCCAGGTGCACCCTCACCAGCACTCTCTGCAGCATAACCTCTCTGTTTTTAACCTCAACCCCTTTCGCAATGATGGACAAAATTCCATTTGCCTTCTGAATTACCTGTTACACCTGCAGACCAACCTTCTGTGATTCATGAACAAGGACACCCAGGTCCCTCTGCATGGCAACAGGCTACAACTTTTTACCATTTGAATAATAGTCCTTTTTACCGTTATTCCTACCAAAATGGATGATTTCTCATTAATTAACATTGTACTCCATCTGCCAGACCTTTGCCCACTCACTTAAACTATCTATGTCCCTTTGCAAAATTTCACAGTCCTCTGCATACTTAGCTCTGCCACTCATCTTAGTGTCATCTGCAAACTTTGACACACTATATATGCTCCCCAACTCCAAAACATCGATATAAATTGTGAATAATTGCAGTCCCAACACTGATCCGAGGTGTACCACTACTCACTGATTGCCAACCAGAAAAGCACTCATTTGTTCCCACTCTTTGCTTCCTGTTAGTTAACCAATCCTCTATCTATGCTAATACATTATCTGTAATGCCAGGCATCTTTACCTTATGCAGCAGCCTTTTGTGCAGTACCTTGTCCAATGCCTTTTGGAAATGTAGATACACCCCAACCACTGGGTCCCTGTTGTCCACCATGCTTGCACTGTCTTCATAGAATTCTGTACAGTAGTTAAGCATGTCTTGCCTTTTATGAACCCGTGCTACATCTGCCCAATGGAACAATTTCCATCTAGGTGCCATGCTATTTCTTCCTTGATAATAGACACAAGCATTTTCCCCACTACAGAAGTTAAGCTAACCGGTCTATAATTCCCCATCTTTGTCTATCTCCTTTTGTAAACAGTGGCATCACACTTGCTGTTTTCCAGACTGCTCGAACTGCCTGATGAAGGGCATATGCCTGAAACATTGACTCTCCTGCTCCTTGGATGCTACCTGACCTGCTGTGCTTTTCCAGCACCACACACTCGACTGCTACAACTGCCCCAATAAATTTTGGAAAATTACAACGAGTGCAGTTGTTATTTCTCCTGCCAACTCTTTCAGCACCCTGGGATGCATTCCATCAGGGCCAGGAGACTTGTCTACCCTTAGCTCCATTAACTTGCTCAACACTACCTCTTTTGTGATAATGATTGTTTCCAGGTCCACACCTACCTTCATCTCTTTGTCAATTACAGGCATGTTATTCATGTCCTCCACGATGAAGACCCGCACAAAATACCTGTTCGATGTCTCGGCCATTTCCTCATATCCAATATTAAATCCCCCTTCTCATCCTGTAAAGGACCAATGTTTACTTTAGCCACTCTTTTGTTTTATATATTTATAGAAGCTTTTGCTACCTGTCTTTATATTCTGAGCTAGTTTACTCTCATAGTCTTTCTTACTTTTCTTTACCGCTTTCTCTGTGGTTTTCTGTTGACCTTTACAGTTTTCCCAGTCTTCTAGTTTCCTACTTTGTATGCTTTTCCTTTCAATTTGATAGCCTCCCTTATTTCCTCAGACACCCATGGCTGATTACCACTTTTCCTAGAGTCCTCGCTTTCCACTGGTATATACCTCTGCTGATCACTTTGAAGAATTGCTTAGAAAGTCCCCCTTGTCAGCAGTCTCACCATAAAATCTTTGTTTCCGGTCTACTTTGGCCAACTCTTCCCTCACCCTATTGTAGTCTCCTTTATTGAAGCACAGGACACTGGTATTGGATTTTATCTTCATACTTTCCAACTGTATTCTAAGTTCAACCAAACTGTAATCGCTCCTTCCAGAGGATCCCTAACTATGAGATCATTCATCATTCCTGTTTCATTACACAGGACTAGATCAAGGAGAGTTTGTTCCCTCATCAGTTCCATTACACACTGTTCAAGAAAACGATCGCGGATACATTCAATGAACTGCTCCTCAAGGTTACCCTGACTGCCCTGATTCGACCAATGTAGATTAAAATCCCCCATGATAATTGCTGTACCATTTTTACAGACGTTAGTTATCTCTTTGCTTATTGCCTTCCCCAATGGAATATTATTTGCTGGGCAGTAGACTATGCCTATCAGTGACTTTTTGTTCTTAGAATTTCTAATTTCTGGATTCAACCCTATTTTCCATGGAACCAATATCATCTCAGCACTGCCCTGATGTCATCCTTAAATGTCAGAGCTATACCACCTCCTTTACCTTCCTGTCTGTTGTTCTGAATAATCTGATCCCTGGATATTTTACTCCTAGTCATGACCATCCTGCAACCATGTCTCTGTAATGGTTACCAAATCAGACTCATTTGCAATGTTTTGTGCCGTTAACTCATCTACCTTGTTTTGAATGCTATGAGCATTCAGGTAAAAATGCCTTTCTGCTAGTTTTTATAACCACTTC
>NC_057730.1:59613623-59614353 GCF_004010195.1 Chiloscyllium plagiosum | reverse complement strand
CCTACAGTTCTGTTCCTCACCCACACAGAAAGCATTTACCTTGTACCAGTTGGACAAGGACAAAAGGTGAGGCTCCTTTACCTGGATCCCTCTACCAGCCTCACTTTCAAACACACCATGCTGTCCTTGGCCTCTGACAGAATTTATGCCACTTAATCTACCAGGTGTGACTGCCTGCTGAAACACAGCGTCCACGGACTTCTCCCTTTTTTTTATTTCAAAAATATACTTTATTCATAAAATATTTTGATGATCTGTACAATTGGTCATGCCATACATATGTAAACATTCCATTTCTTGATCTACAGAGACAGAGTAATCATTCATATATACAGGTCTGTACGATTACTCTCCACATATTTAGCTGGGGGGTCAGCAGAGCCCCCTTACTGTGTGGGCCCCCTGTTCTTTAGGCAGGCAGACGTTACACGGTGGTCTTTCCGCACCGTGCCTTGGCGGCAGCTGCCCCAAGCTTCAGCGCAACCCTCAACACATAGTCCTGGACCTTGGAATGTGCCAGTCTGCAGCACACATTTGGGGTCAACTCATTCAGTTGGAAGATCAACAGGTTTTGGACCGCCCAGAGAGCATCTTTCACCGAGTTGATGATCCTCCAGGCACAGTTGATGTTCGTCTCGGTGTGCGTCCCGGGGAACAGGCCGCAGAGCACAGAGTCGCGCGTAACGGCGCTGCTCGGGACGAACCTCGACAAACACCACTGCAGTCCTCT
>NC_057730.1:59611822-59613123 GCF_004010195.1 Chiloscyllium plagiosum | reverse complement strand
CTGTGTTGTACGGGGCAGGAAGATCGCTGAGAGTCTCACACTCCTCAGGGATATGATCGCCTACGTGCAGGACAGAGGGCTGGACACCTGCCTGATCAGCCTGGACCAGGAGAAAGCCTTTGACAGGATATCACACAGGTATATGAGAGATGTTCTCTCCAAAATGGGCTTTGGGGAGGGAATCTGCAAATTGAATCAGACTGCTCTACACCAACATTGTTTGTGCAGTCTCAATCAATGGGTGGGAATCAGATAGCTTCCCAGTCAGATCGGGAGTCAGGCAGGGCTGCCCTCTCTCTCTCCTGCCTTGTTTGTGTGCTGCATAGAGCCATTTGCCAAATCCATCAGGAAGGATGCGAGCCTGAGAGGGGTGACTATTCCTGGCAGCGGGGGCCGACAGGTTAAGGCCTCCCTGTACATGGATGACGTCGCCGTTTTCTGCTCAGATCCACTGTCCGTGCACAGACTCATGTGCATATGTGACCAGTTCGAACTGGCCTCGGGGGCCAAGGTAAACCAAGGCAGGAGCGAGGCCATGCTCTTCGGGAACTGAGCCGACCAATCCTCGATAACCTTCACCGTCAGGACCGACCACCTGAAGGTGCTGGGTATTTGGTTCAGGGGTGCTGTGGCGTGTGCCAAGTCTTGGAAGGAGCATATTAGCAAAGTGAGGCAGGACCTGGGCAGATGGAAGCTACGGTCGCTCTCCATCGTGGGAAAAATGCTGGTCATCGGGTGTGAGGCACTGTCATTGCTGTTATACGTGGCACAGGTCTGGCCTATTCGCAGAACCTGTACTGCTGCAGTCACCCGGGCCATCTCCCAATTTATATGGAGGTCAAAGATGGACCGGATCCGAAGGGACTCGATGTATAAAGCTCTGGGCAACGGGGGAAAAAATACACCCAATGCCACCCTCACTCTAATGGACACATCAAGCTGTGCGTGGATCCCCGGTACACAAACGCCAAATGTCACTACATTGTACTGAGGTTCTACCTGTCCCCGGTGTTGCAAAGGTTGGGCCTTGCCTCGCTGCCATGGCACGCTCCGAGTAGTTGGACCGTTCCGTATCACCTGTCCTTCGTGGAGAAGTTTATGAAGAAAAACACCTTTGACCACAAGTCCATCAGGAAGTGGTCAGCTCGTAGTGTCCTTGAGACCCTTCGGTAAAAGGAGAGGGCGGATCCTGTCGACAATTCCCTGAGCAGACTGTCAAAGCCATTTGGCAGAATGCCTCATCGCCAGAACTTTCCAACAAGCACCAAGACATGGCTTGGCTGGTGGTGAGAAGGGCTCTG
>NC_057730.1:59593399-59611275 GCF_004010195.1 Chiloscyllium plagiosum | reverse complement strand
TGAGGAAGGTTGTGGTAAAATAGCAGAGTCCAGAAAGGTGAGCAGAATGGGCAAGACAGTGGAAAATAATTTTAAGAGGTGGTGTATTCACATAGGAAGGAGAAGGAGGAAACTATTTGGATGTATGTTTAAAATTGAGGGGATTTGATGATGTGGGTGTAAAAACGTGGAGTCTCTGACCAGCTTGAAAAGATATTGGAGCGGGAGGGTGAGGATCCAGTTGTTGGTCCACATTGTGACTAACAACATAGGCAAGGCTCAGAAGGAGGAGCTCTTTGGAGATTATCAAGCACTAGGAACAAAATTAAGGAACAGGTCCTCAAGAGTTATAAACTCCATGTTACTACCCGAACCAAGTGTAAATTGTCTTGGAGATAAAAAAAACTAGGGAAGTGAACATGTGACTAACAGAGTGGTGTGAGAAAGAGGTGTTCCATTTCGTGGGCGATTGGCATCAGTTTTGGAACCACAGGAATCTGAACCAATGGGACAGCCTCCACCTGAACTGATATCAAACCAGTGTTCTAGTGAAAAGGATAAATAGGGTGGTCACTCGGACTTTAAACTTGTGAAATGGTGGTAAGGGAAGGGGAAAACGATAGGAGGTATGATGGCAAATAGAAAGGAAAGTAACAGGTTAGCATGTGTGCAGGAGGGTTTAACTACATGGCAGACTATGAAAGAAGCTAAAAGGAAGGATAGCTCAGGAGATAATGTTAATGAAGGTGTTAGAATTCAGGAAGTGGTTATAAAAACTAGCAGAAAGGCATTTTTACCTGAATGCTCATAGCATTCAAAACAAGGTAGATCAGTTAACGGCACAAAACATTGCAAATGAGTCTGATTTAGTAGCCATTACAGAGACATGGTTGAAGGATGGTCATGACTGGGAGTAAAATATCCAGTGATCAGACTATTCAGAACAACAGGCAGGAAGGTAAGGGAGGTGGTGTAGCTCTGACATTCAAGGATGACATCAGAGCAGTGCTGAGAGATGATATTGGCTCCATCGAAAATAGGGTTGAATCTATTTGGGTGGAAATTAGAAATTCTAAGAACAAAAAGTCACTGATAGACACAGTCTACTGCCCAGCAAATAATATTACATTGGGGAAGGCAATAAGCAAAGAGATAACTAACGCCTGTAAAAATGTTACAGCAATTATCATGAGGAATTTTAATCTACATTGGTCGAACCAGGTCAGTCGGGGTAGCCTTGAGGAGGAGTTCATTAAATGTATCCGCGATCGTTTTCTTGAACAGTGTGTAATGGAACTGATGAGGGAACAAACTCTCCTTGATCTGGTCCTGTGTAATGAGACAGGAATGATGAATGACCTCATAGTTAGGGATCCTCTGGAAGGAGTGATTACAGTTTGGTTGAACTTAGAATACAATTGGAAAGTATGAAGATAAAATCCAATACCAGAATGAGGGAAGTGTTGACCAAAGTAGACTGGAAGCAAAGATTTTATGGTGAGACTGTTGACAAGGGGGACTTTCTAAGCAATTCTTCAAAGTGCTAAAACAAGATAGATCAGTTAACGGCACAAAACATTGCAAATGAGTCTGATTTAGTAGCCATTACAGAAACATGGTTGCAGGATGGTCATGACTGGCAGTAAAATATCCAGTGATCAGACTATTCAGAACAACAGGCAGGAAGGTAAGGGAGGTGGTGTAGCTCTGACATTTAAGGATGACATCAGGGCAGTGCTGAGAGATGATATTGGTTCCATCGAAAAAAGGGTTGAATCTATTTGGGTGGAAATTAGAAATTCTAAGAACAAAAAGTCACTGATAGGCACAGTCTACTGCCCAGCAAATAATATTACATTGGGGAAGGCAATAAGCAAAGAGATAACTAACACCTGTAAAAATGGTACAGCAATTATCATGAGGAATTTTAATCTACATTGGTCGAACCAGGTCAGTAGGGGTAGCCTTGAGAAGGAGTTCATTGAATGTATCCGCGATCGTTTTCTTGAACAGTGTGTAATGGAACTGATGAGGGAACAAACTCTCCTTTATCTGGTCCTGTGTAATGAGACAGGAATGATGAATGATCTCATAGTTAGGGATCCTCTGGAAGGAGTGATTACAGTTTGGTTGAACTTAGAATACAGTTGGAAAGTATGAAGATAAAATCCAATACCAGAATGAGGGAAGTGTTGACCAAAGTAGACTGGAAGCAAAGATTTTATGGTGAGACTGTTGACAAGGGGGACTTTCTAAGCAATTCTTCAAAGTGCTCAGCAGCGGTATATACCACTGGATAGACATTGGACAAGGTGCTGCACACAAGTCTGCTGCATAAGGTAAAGATGTCTGGCATTACGGATAATGTATTAGCATAGATAGAGGATTGGTTAACTAACAGGAAGCAAAGAGTGGGAACAAGTGAGTGCTTTTCTGGTTGGCAATCAGTGAGTAGTGGTACACTTCGGATCAGTGTTGGGACTGCAATTATTCACAATTTATATCGATGATTTGGAGTTGGGGATCATATATAGTGTGTCAACGTTTGCAGATGACACTAAGATGAGTGGTAGAGCCAAGTATGCAGAGGATTGTGAAATTTTGCAAAGGGACATAGATAGTTTGAGTGAGTGGGCAAAGGTATGGCAGATGGAGTACAATGTTAATTAATGTGAAATCATCCATTTTCTTAGGAATAACGGTAAAAAGGACTATTATTCTAATGGTAAATAATTGTAGCCTGTTGCCGTGCAGAGGGACCTGGGTGTCCTTGTTCATGAATCACAGAAGGTTGGTCTGCAGGGGCAACAGCTCATTCGGAAGGCAAATGGAATTTTGTCCATCATTGCGAAAGGGGTTGAGTTTAAAAACAGAGAGGTTATGCTGCAGCTGTAGAGAGTGCTGGTGAGGGTGCATCTGGAGTACTGTGAGCAGCTTTGGTGTCCTTACTTAAGAAAGGAGGAACGAGCACTAAAAGTGGTGCAGAAGAGATTCACGAGGTTGATTCCGGAGTTGAGTGGGTTGGCTTATGAGGAGAGACTGAGTAGACCGGGATCATTTCCATTGGACTTTCGAAGCATGAGGGGAGTGTACAAACGGAATTTAATTAGCAGGTATCTGTAACAGCAAAAGAAATCAGCAATACTCAAAAGAAAAAATCAATTGAACTGACAATAATCAGCTTTTATTATAAATACTGGCATAGTTTGTCTGAAACTTCAGAAGAGGAGGGATCAAATCATTCCCTATTTCTTTTCCAAGCTTTGCACCTTTAGGTGTGCGTTATATATTTTAAGAAATGCTGGTGAATTTACAGATTATCATGAAATATACATCATCTGTAACATTGAAACTTAGTCCTAAAAAACATTAATCATTTGCATCATTGCATAACTCTGTTTCTGTTATACGGACCTTTTGTTTCAGCTAACATCTACAGTTTGAAATATACAAGGAACAATTTAGAAGATTTCTAAAGTCTCAATAAACTTGTGGAATTTGTTTACATTCAGCCTGGTCCTGAAAGCTGTTTCTGAGCTTTTGCACAGTCCTTTTATCTTAGTGAATTATAACTCAAGTGTTTGTCCAATCTTTTCCCATCGTGCAATATTATATGTTCTGCGCAATACGACATTTCCCCTCTTTGTCATATCACGACAATCAATCAGTAATATAGGCACATTGAAAATCCGACTGAAAATGCATTGGCACGAGCAAACACGTAACCCTATTCCTACTGGCAATAGTACTGTGAGCAAAAAGGCTTTAAAGATCTAATCAAACATTCCGTGAACCAACCAACTCAATGAACTCCATGGGATATAATCGTGGAGTACTTTAACAACACCTTGTGTGTTGCTTAATATGTTCAACTAGGTTGGTCATATTTCCAGAGGTATCTGGAATGGAAGTACAGCACTCCTGACTGACAACAGCGCATCTTCCTCCTTGCGAGACTAGCAGATAATCCAAAGCCATTTGATTCTGTAGTGCCGCTGTCCGGACAGCCATGAGCTCAGCTGACACCACAGTCAGTGCTTGTCCAGTTCACTTGGTTTATAAAGTTGTCTCATTGGCCAGGTGTTCCAATGCTGAGGCCATGTGAACCAATTCGCTGGATACTCGTCCCATTTCGTACAATGGAAAAGACAACATGAGGAACTGGTCTAGCCCAGTAATGGCTCTCGTAATTTGTGGCTAGTAGTGCTTTAAGGGAGGTGAGGTGATGCATGTAGGGTACAACATAATCCAAGATAGCAGGATCTTATCCAATTGAGAGCAAGCCATGGGTGCACTTTGGTGTCACAAATAAAGTAAGAGCCATTGTAGACTGTAAAATCATCAGCCAATGTCATCCAAGGCTTCCTGGTGTAATCGGCTTATGGACTATCAGATGTAATATTCCACATCCTTGTCCAATCATAATTAAACATCCAATTTCTCAAAATATTACATTTGCTTTGCTTCACTAGCATTCCTTATCCTGATTTTCTAAAGCATAGGGACCCTGCAGCATTATTCGAATGACCATAAGGGAAGGAGAAACTGATTCATGATTCTATGCGGGCAGAGACTATGTTGGATTTTCAAAGTGCCTATATAGCTCATTGTCATGATATGACAAAAGGGGAAAATGTGGTATTGTGGGGAATGTTTGACCTTGCATGATGGGAAAAAAATTGATCAAACTCTCGAGTTGAATTCAGTAAGTTACAAGGACTGTGGCAAAAGGTCATAAACAGTTGTGTGGATGTTTCAACAGAATCACACAGGGCTTAATCGGGAAATGAGGACATGGGAATCAGCAGTTTATGAAATGACTACATTTTCGATATTTGATGTTGCGACCGAAAACCAAATCACCTGGGTGAATTCTGTCAGGGACTGAAGAAGAGATCCAGCTGCAGCCGAGGGATATGGGTCAGACCAGGGCATCTGAGGTAAGCATTTAAACCTGTGTCTAACTGTTTCCCTTGGCTGACCGCTGTGACCCCTCACTCCTTGCAGAGGACACTCGCAGGTGACGGTTTCCAAATCTAAATTCTAAAATCTTCAGTGGACTGTGATGGAGTGGAGTGGATCAGGGATCCATTTGTTGGTTGACCCGGGAACTCCGTGCTGGGATTTTTTGTTTACGTTTTTTTTGAGGTTCTTAAGAAATCAGAGAGACTTTTACTTTTCAAATTGGGCCCTTATCTCTGTTTGTTTTTGGTACCAGGAATAACATAGCACTGTGTGCTGTAGTCCGGGACAGGCCTGAGATAAGGCTAAGATTGATTCATCCTTCACCTTTATGTGTTCGAAATTCCCGGAGCATGAGCGGAACTTGCATCAGCTGTTGATAGCACTGCATAAGAAATTGGATAAAAACGTCTGGCCACTGAGAGGCACCCGGGACATGGAAAATTGCAAATACACTGAAAAACAATTTTAGTTAAAAACACCCAGTCCTAAATGGAAAACTATTATCTCACATTCGGTGTAGGAATCTCACATTAGGCACCTCGAGAACTCACGATTGATGAGTTGGAGGGATAATGCTCGAAACATGGGTCAGTAACAGGGACACAGTGAGGTCAGTCTGCTCTCCCCTGGGTCAGTGACAGAGACATATTGGGGTCAGTCTGCTCTCCCCTGGGTCAGTGACAGAGACACAGCGAGGTCAGTCTGCTCTCCGCTGGGTCAGTGACAGAGACATATTGGGGTCAGTCTGCTCTCCCCTGGGTCAGTGACAGAGACACAGTGAGGTCAGTCTGCTCTCCCCTGGCGTCAGTGACAGAGACATATTGGGGTCAGTCTGCTCTCCCCTGGGTCAGTGACAGAGACACAGTGAGGTCAGTCTGCTCTCCCCTGGGGTCAGTGACATAGACATATTGGGGTCAGTCTGCTCTCCCCTGGGTCAGTGACAGATACACAGTGGGGTCAGTTTGCTCCTCCCTACGTCAGTAACAGAGACACAGTGAGGTCAGTCTGCTCTCCCCTGGGTCAGTGATGGAGATACAGTGAGGTCAGTTTGCTCTCCCCTGGGTCAGTAACAGAGACACAGTGAGGTCAGTCTGCTCTCCCCTGGGTCAGTAACAGGGACACAGTGAGGTGAGTCTGCTCTCCCCTGGGTCAGTAACAGGGACACAGTGAGGTGAGTCTGCTCTCCCCTGGGTCAGTGACCGAAACACAGTGAGGTCAATGCAACTCATTGGGTCATTACCTCTGAGGGTTCTATTCTTCTCCAAGGATTCTCCAGGATTAGTGGTTTGTCCAGATCTTCCCATCTGCCATTCCGTGCGGTCTCCACGATGTAGGTTGGGAGTGGATTGGAGGCCATGTTGTTTGTGGACTGCACATCACACAATCTGGCATAAAATGATTAATCTTCAAAAATGTCAGATAGTGAGGAAGCTAAGGAAGAGATTGCTGGGCCCCTCCCTGAAATAATTGTATCATCAAGTGTGAGTGTCAGAAGGCTGGAGGGTGGCTGATGTGGTGCCATTATTAAAGAAAGGTGGTAAGGAAAAGCCAGGAACTGCAGAACTGGGAGCCTGTCATCAGTGGGTGGTAAGTTCTGATTTTAAAAATTAAGTTAAAAAAATGTGAAGAAGGAGAGAATGTTTTTATATGGAGCTTATGGAAAGGCCGACACGTGGATGGCCTGGAGGATTGTTTAATTGAGATTGAAAGCTGAATGTTGGATTATTTGATGAGGATTTTTTTTCATTTGTACAGTTCAGCGTTTGATTTCTTTTTAATTTTTAAAAATTTTTTTGCACACTTCATACTAAATCAGTGGGTAAGGAAGGGTAGCTTACATATAAACGTGCTATTGAGATCTGCCTTTTAGGCTTAACGTCAGTGGGGGCGTACAAGAGTTACTGAGTGTGATGACGAGTAGATTTAGAGAAGTGCTTACACAGCAGGATCAGTCAGATACATCATTGACTGTAAGGAAAGGGAACAAGGTCATTCAGAAGGCTCTTGTGGCTACTCTTCTCTCAAACAGATATTCAATTTTGTGAACCGTTTAAAGGGTCTCTCAGAGGAAAATAAAAGTGGTCATCAGATCTTGGGCACGAAGAACAAAACTTAAGTTAAACGGGTTTGTGAGAATTTCAAAGAATAAATGTTTTCGGGAACTCTCCTGTCAGGGGCACAGGCAGGAGTTTCTGCGGGAGTGAGTGTGAATCGAGGAGAGTACGTTGCTTTTCTGGTGCCAGGGTGAAGGATGTTTCAAAACGTTTGAAGCAGATTGTCAAAGGGGAGTGAGAAGCTGGAAATTGTTGTACACATCGATAGGAATGACATAGTCAGGGAAATGGTTAAGGCTTCACAGAGTGAGTGTAAAAGGTTAGGAGGAAGGTTTACTTCCGATGCCAAGTTCAAATGGGGGAAGGAAGAAGAGGATAAGGCAGATAAATCAATGGTTGAAGAGGTGCTGCAATGTGCAGGGATTCAATTTCTTGGAGCATTGTGATCTCTTCTGGGACAGAAAGGATCTTTTAAAAAGGAAGGGTTTCAACTGAACGGGAAAGGGATGAATATCCTGGCAGAGATTTGCTCATTCCATCTCGGGAGTCTGTAAACATTTAGAGAGGTGGGTGGGGCTTCCTAAATAACAGTGAAAATAGACAGAACAGGAGGATGATTCTGAATTGGAAAAGGACAAGTTAGTTGGAAAAAGTCAGACAAGAGTAAGTCATAGAACAAAGTAACTCTGAAGAGTTAAACTGCATTTATTTGAGTGCAAGAGGTCTCACGGATAAGGCTGGCGAACTCAGGGCACGTCTGGGAACATGGAACTAGGGCGTCATAGCTGTTCCAGAAACTTGGCTGAGGGATGGACAGGACTGGAACCTTGGTAGTATTGTTGATTCAGGAAACATTACTGTTGTAATTAGAGAAGATATTTCTGAGGGGCCATTTTGTGAGAATATATGGGTTGAAATTAGAAACAAGAAAGGGTGATCACCTTGAAGGGATTGTACTGTATGTCCACAATAGTCAGAAGGAAATTGAGAAGCAACTGTTAAGAGAGATCTCAAACGTATGCATGAATAATAAGGTTGCAATATTAGGGGACTTTAATTTTACAAACATTGTCTGGGATTGCCATTGTATTAAAGGTTTGGATGGTGAAGAATTTGTTTAATTTCAAGAAAACTTTCTCAGGAGATGGAGAGATATGAATGAATATTTTGCATCAATTTTTAGTGTTGGGAAAGAAGTAGGGGTGAGAGAAATCAGGGAAATAAATACTGATGTTTTGAAAACAGTTCACAGTACAGTAGGGGAAGTGCTGGAGATCTTAAAAAACATAAAAGAAGATAAATCTCCAGAACCTGTATCCCAGGACACTGTGGGAAGTTAGGGAGGAAATTTCGGGGCCCCAGCAGAAATATTTGGAAGATCTATAAACACGGGTGAAGGATCAGAGGGATGGAGGGTGGCTAATGTTGGTTAAGAAGAGATGTGAGGAGAAGCATGGGAACGATTGGTCTGACACTGGTGTTGGGTAAGTTGTTGGAAGTGCTTCTGAAAGGTAGGATTTACAGGCTTATGGAGAGGCAAGGAATGATCCGGGATAATCAGCATGGTTTTGTACAAGGACAATCATGTCGCACACACTTGATTGAATTTTTGTTTGAAGTAAACAAAAAAAAAATGATGAGTGTAAATTGATGATGTTGCTTACCTGGAATTTAGTAAAGCATTTGACAAAGTTCTGCATGGTATACTAATTAGTAAAGTTAGATCACATGGGATTCAGGGTGAGCTTGCCAATTGGATACACAAATGACTTAATGATAGCAGACAAAGAGTGGTTGGATTGTTGCTTTTTGGACTGGAATGCTGTGACCAGTGGGTCCCCTTCTATTTGTCATTTATATAAATGATTTGGATGAGAATAGAGGAGACATGGTTGTAATATTTACTGATTACACCAAAATTAGTGGATAAATGGACAGTGAAGAATGTTACCTAAGATTACAAACAGGTCTGGATCAATGGGTCAATGGGCTGAGGAGTGGCAGACGGAATTCAATTTGGATAAACGTGAGGTATTGAATTTTGGGAAAACAAACAAGGGCTTAATGGTAGGGCCCTGGTGTTATAGAGCAGAGAGATCTAGGAGTTCAGGAATATAATTCTTTTAAATTTGCTTCACAGGTAAACAGTGTGGTAAAGAAAACAGTTAACACACTTCCTTGCATTGGTCAGACCATTTAGTACAGGAGTTGGGACATAATGCCTAGTCTGTACAGGGTGTTGGTGACGTCTCTTCTGGATTAATGCATGCATTTTTGGCCACCCTGTTATAGGAAGAATTAAACTGGAGACGGTACAGAAAAGATTCACCAAGATGTGACGTTGGTGCGAGGTGATTGTCGGGAAGGCTGGTAAGTTTATTTAAACTTCTTACCTTCAGGCCAGCGAGGGAGGAGCGAGCAAAGGACATCTGGGAAGGCTAAGTAGAACAGTTTATATTTGCGTGGTTGCGTTACCCAAGACACTACTCGGGTAGTGTCTCCCACCCATCCTCCTCCTCTAACCTAAAAAAATGTTATGGGAACCAGATTGACAAGGTAAGGTAACCAGTTTATTTCCTACTCCTTTTCTTTTAGTAGTCACTTCAGGAGTTAGAATAGTGGGAATGGAGTTTAGGGCAGTGGAATGTTCCTCCTGCAGAATGTGGGAAGGGAGGGTCACCACTAGTGTCCCTGCTGACTACATCTGTGGTAAGTGCACCCAATAGCAGCTCCACAAAGACCACGTGAGGGAACAGGAGCTGGAGTTGGATGAACTTCGGATCATTCGGGAGGCAGAGGGGGTCATTGACAGGACTTAAAGAGAGGTAGTCACTCCCCAGATAAAAGAAAAAGATAGATGGGTCACAGTTCGGGGACAGAAAGGGAACCGGCAGGCAGTGCAGGGATCCCCTGTAGCCATTCCCCTCAACAATAAGAATACCGTTTTGGATAGTGTTGGGGGGATGACTTACCAGGGGAAAGCAGTGGGGCACCTGCTGCTCAGAAGGGAAGGGGAAGAGGAGCAGAGCAGTAGTCATTGGGGACTCGATAGTTAGGGGGACAGATAGGAGGTTTTGTGGGGACGAGAGAGACTCACAGTTGGTGCGTTGCCCCCCCGGGTGCCAGGGTCCGCGATGTCTCTGATCGTGTTTTTGGGATCCTTCGGGGGGAGGGAGAGTAGCCCCAAGTCGTGGTCCACATTGGTACCAACGACATAGTTCGGAAGAGAGATGGGGACTTGAGGCAGAAATTCAGGGAGCTAGAATGGAAGCTTAGAGCTAGGACAAGCAGAGTTGTTTTATCTGGTTTGCTGCCCGTGCCACGTGCTAGTGAGGTGAGGAATAGGGAGAGAAAGGAGTTGAACACATGGCTACACGGATAGTGCAGGAGGGATGGTTTTGGGTTTTTGGATAATTGGAGCTCTTTCTGGGGTAGGTGGGCCCTCCACAAGCAGGATGGTCTTCATCTAAACCAGAGGTGTATCAATATCCTGGGTGGGAAATTTGCTAAACCTATTAAGGTGGATTTAAACTAATACAGCAGGGGGATAGGAATCAAAATTGTAGGACAGGTACAGAAGAGGATGAGAGTAGAGAGTTCCAAAATCAAGTATCTGACACTGGCGAGCGAGAACCTGGATTGAAGTGTGTGTACTTCAATGCGAGGAGCATCCGAAATAAAGTGGGTGAACTGGCAGCGCGGGTTGGTACCTGGGACTTCGATGTTGTGGCCATTATGGAGACATGGATAGAGCAGGGACCGGAATGGCGGTTGCTGGTTCCGGGATTCAGATGTTTCAGTAAGAACAAAGAAGATGGTAAAAGAGGGAGAGGTGTGACATTGGTGGTCAGGGACAATATTACAGTTGTAGAAAGGATGTTTGGGGATTCGTTAACTGAGGTAGTATGGGCTGAGGTTAGAAACAGGAAGGAGAGGTCACCATGCTGGGAGTTTTCTATAGGCCTCCGAATAGTCCCAGAGATGTAGAGGAAATGATAGCAAAGGTGATTCTCGATAGGAGTGAGAGAGACAGGGTAGTTGTCATGGGGGACTTCAACTATCCAAACATTGACTGGGATCACTAGACTACTGTAGATGGGTCAGTTTTTGTCCAGTGTGTGCAGGAGGGCTTCCTGACACAGTATGTAGACAGGCCTACAAGGGGCGAAGCCACTTTTGATTTAGTACTGGGTAACGAGCCTGGCCAGGTGTTAGATTTGGAAGTAGGTGAGCACTTTGGAGACAGCGATCACAATTCTGTCAGGTTTACTTTAGTGATGGAAAGGGATAGGTGTACTCCACCGAGCAAGAGTTACAGCTGGGGGAAGGGGAATTACGATGCAATTAGAAAAGATTTAGGAAGCATAGAATGGGGAAGGAAACTGAAGGGGATGAGCACATCAAAAATGTGGAGCTTATTCAAGGAAAAACCCCTGTGTGTCCGAGATAAGTATGTACCTGTCAGGCAGGGAGGAAGATATAGAACGCGTGAGCCGTGGTTTACTAAAGAAGTGGAATCCCTGGTCAAGAAGAAGAAGGCGGCTTATGTTAGGACAAAATGTGAAAAGTCAGTTAGGGCACTTGAGGGTTACAAAGAAATCAGGAAAGACCTAAAACGAGAGTTCAGAACAGCCAGGAGAGGACATGAGAAGGTGTTGGCAGATAGGATCAGAGTTAACCCTAAGGCTTTCCATAGGTATGTCAGGAATAAAAGAATGACGAGAGTTAAATTAGGGCCAATCAATGATAATAGTGGGAAGTTGTGTGTGGAGTCAGAGGAGATAGGGGGAAGCACTAAATAAATATTTTTCGACAGTGTTCACTATAGAAAATGAAAATGATGGCGAGGAAGATACAGAGATACTTGCATCTAGACTAGAAGAGATTGAGGTTCACAACGAAGAGGTATTAGAAATACTGCAGAGTGTGAAAATAGACTAGTCCCCTGGGCCGGATGGGATCTATCCTAGGATCCTCTGGGAAGCAAGGGAAGAGATTGCCGAGCCTTTGTCATTGATCTTCAAATCATCATTGTCTCTAGGAATAGTGCCTGAGGACCACAGGATAGCAAATGTGGTTCCCTTGTTCAAAAAGGGTAGTAGAGACAACCCTGGTAATTACAGACCAGTGAGTCTCACTTCAGTTGTTGGTAAAGTGTTGGAAAAGGTTATAAGAGATATTATTTATAACCATCTAGAAAAGAATAATCTGATCATGGCCAGTCAGCACGTTTTGTGAAGGGGAGGTCGTGCCTAACGAATCTTATTGAGTTTTTTGACAAAGTGACCAAACAGGTAAATGAGAGTAAACCGGTTGATGTGGTGTGTATGAATTTCAACAAGGCGTTTGATAAGGTTCCCCACAGTAGGCTATTATACAAAATGCAAAGGAATGGGATTGTGGGAGACATAGCAGTTTGGCTTGCTGAAAGAAAACAGAGCGTTGTAGTTGATGGAACATGTTCATCTTGGTGTCCAGTTACTACCAGCGTATCGCAAGGGTCGGTTAGGTTCACTGCTGTTTATCATTTTTATAAATAACCTAGATGAGGGCTTAGAAGGTTGGGTTAGTAAATTTGCCGACGACACTAAGGTCGGTGGAGTTGTGGATAGTGATGAAAGAAGTAGTAGGTTGCAGAGAGACATAGATAGGATGCAGAGCTGGGCTGAGAGGTGGCAAATGGTGTTTAATGTGGACAAGTGTGAGGTGATACACTTTGGACGGAGTAATCGGAATGCAAAGTACTAGGCTAATGGTAAGATTCTTGGGAGTACAGATGAGCAGAGAGATCTCGGTGTCCATGTACACAGATCCCTGAAGGTTGCCACCCAGATTGACAGGGTTGTTAAGAAGGCATACAGTGCTTTGGCCTTTATTAATAGAGGGATTGAGTTCCGGAACCAGGAGGTTATTCTGCAGCTGTACAAAGCTCTGGTACGGCCACGCTTGGAGTATTGTGTACAGTTCTGGTCACCGCATTATAAGGATGTGGAAGCTTTGAAAAGGATGTCGAGGAGATATACTAGGATGTTGCCTGGTGTGGAAGGAATGTCTTATGAGGAAAGGCTGAGGGCCTTGAGGCTGTTCTCGTTAGAGAGAGGTTTGAGAGGTGAGTTAATAGAGACATAGAAGATAATCAGAGGGTTAGATAGGGTGAACAGGGAGAGCCTTTTTCCAAGGATAGGGACGGCAAACACGAGGGGACACAACTTTAAAGTGAGGGGAGATAGGTATAAGACAGATGTCAGAGGTAGTTTCTTTACTCAGAGAGTAGTAAGGGTATCGAATGCTTTGCCTGCAACGGTAGTAGATTTGCCAAGTTTAAGTGCATTTAAGCTTTAATTGGACAGGCAAATGGATGTACATGGAGTATTGTAGGTGGGATGGGCTTCAGATTAGTATACAGGGCGGCGCAACAACGAGGGCCGAAGGGCCTGTACTGCGCTGTGATGTTCTATGTTCTATGTGGCCGGAAAGGGAAGTTCGAGACATAAAAACATGGAACAGCTGGGACGTCTTTCACTGGAGCTTTGAAGGTTGAGGGGTGACCTTACTGAGGTTTATAAAATCATGAGGGGCATGGATAAGGTGAATGACAAGGCTCTTTTCCCGGTGTGAGGGAGTTCAAAGCAAGGGGACATATTTTTAAAGGTGAGAGAAAAATAATTTAAAATGGACATGACAGGCAACTTATTGACACAGAGTGGTTCGTGTATGAAAAGAACTGCCAGAAAAATGTTCGATGCAGGTACAGTTGAAATGTTTAAAAGACATTTGGATAACTTCATGAATAGGAAGGATTTGGAGGGATATGGGCTAAGCACAGGCAGGTGGGACTGGTCTACTTTGGGAACATGGTTGGTGCAGACCATGTTGCACTGAAGGGTCTGTTTCCGTGCTGTAAGACACTGTGACACGATGACATTGAGGTAGGCAGTCAAAAGGCAGGTTCATTTCTGCACATGTTCACTTTGTTCTCCACCCCAGGGGTTGGGTCACTGAGCAGGGAAAGGGTATTGTGCATGGATGGAGATACTGAGGGGCTTTTATATGCAATGGGTATGTAATGGAGGAACTACAGAAGGACAGTTCAGGGGAGATGAAGCTGCACAGGGGAGGGCAATTATACAGGAGCCATGGAGGGGACAGGAGCTAAATCTGGGAGATTGCAAAATTTGCGGGGTGGGTGGGAGGAGTGGTTTGTGTAAAATTGGAAGGAGGTGCAGTTTCAGGATTGAAAGACAAAAATAGGGAAGAGAAGAAAGAGAAGGAAGCAGAGGAAAAGTGAGAGAAGAGGAAAGAAAGGATGAGAATTGGAAAGAACATAGACAAAGGTAGAAAGAAGGAGGAGAGAGAGAGAGAGACTAAAGAAAAGGCTGTCAGAAAGAAGGGAGAGAGAGAGAGAGAAAGGCAGTGTGTGAGAGAAAAGTAGAAATTCATACAGACAGAGTGAGAGACAGAGAAAAAGAAAGAGACTGAGCAAAGAAAGAGGACAAATCAGACAGTTACAAACAGGTGATAATGAAAGACACAGCGAGATGGAAGAAGTGATAGCCACTGTTCTGGGTGACCCTAGCTTTCTCGATGGTCTCTGTCACACTCCCTCTCTCTCATTAGAGACAGACCCCGGTCCAGGGCCTTGCTTTAGGAGGGGCTGGTTCAGGGAAGGGGTGAGGTTAGAGGATCAAAACTGGGATTGAGATTCAAACACTCCCCACACTCTCACACACAGAGAGAGATGGAAACACACTGATACTCACCCCCTGTTTAGTGCACACAGTGAAAGGAACAATGGCTGCCAGAAACTGTTTTAAAAATCCCCAGGACTGTCACTCAAAGCCCCATCTTTGTCTAAGTCCCAGCTCCCCCTTGCCGGGGCATATCTCCCTCACGATGGAGCACAACCAGAGTCATCTCAGTGGAATTAGAGGGGAGAGGGATGGAGGTTTAAAGAGGTGAGAGAAAAAGCAGCAGGTAAATTGTTTAGTTCAGACTGCCTCTCTCTCTAATCCTATTTTGCATTCTACTGCCTTGGAATGAAAGCTGTATATCTATGCCCCTCATGACTTATAAATCTCTATAAGATCACCCCTCAGCCTCAGATGCTCCAGGGAAAACAGGTCCAGCCTATTCAACCTCTCCCTCTAGCTCAAATCTTCCAACCCTGGCAACATCCTTAATTTTTTTCTGAACCCCTTCAAGTTTAAAAGCATCCTTCTGATAGAAAGGAGACCAGAATTGCACACAATATTCCAAAAGTGGCCTCATCAGTGTCCTGTACGTGACCTCTCAACTCTTGTACTTAATACGCTAACCAATAAAGGAAGGTATACCAAACACCGCCTTCATTATCACATCAACCTGCGACTATACTTTCAAGGAAATATGAAGCTACACTCCAAGGTCTCTTTATTCAGCAACACTCTCTAGTACCTTCATATTAAGTGTATTAGTCCTTCTCTGATTTGCCTTTCTGAAATGCAGCACCTTATATTTATCTAAATTAAACTCCAACTGCCACTCCTCAGCCCATTGGCCTATCGGATCAAGATTCTGTTGTAATCTGAGGTAACCCTCTTTGCGTTCCACTACACCTCTAATTTTGGTGTCAGCTGCACCGATCCTTGGGGCACTCCGCTGGTCACAGGCTTCCAGTCTGAACAATAACCCTCCACCATCACTCTCTGTCTTCTACTTTTGATCAGGCCAAATTAAACAGAGTTAATGTTGATTTACTCAAGGTGATATTGGTCAGGTGACAATAATTTACATGAAGAGGTATCTTGAGCAGATTCTGAAATCAGAGAGGGAGCTGGGTCATTGGGCGGGTGCAGGGAGAGAGTCCAGAAATCCCTCTGGTTGGGCTTGGATTCCCCCAGCAACGCATCAGCTGGTTCGTGGATAGGAACAAATAAAGAAACAGAGTGATGTCAGAGAAATAGTTTATTACAGACTGCCTTTGTCTTTTCCTCCTTTCCGTTTTATTTTTTGGAATGAATAAAGAAATGGATTGTTATCAGTATCGAATGGAAACAAATAAATTTTCAACTAGAACACACAGAATCTTTCCAGGATATTATTATCTTTTTATAATTGAAACTTGCTTTTTTAAAAACTTTTGTACCAATGTATGGATCAGTGAATTCAGCGAGGAAGAGGACCCTGTGTTTGCGTTTCCCCCAGGTCTTTTCCTCCATGTCATTTATTTTTGTTTCTGGGATGAATGTATCTTTTCTCAAAGTCTAATTCTGCTTTCGGTTTTGCTTTTGTTGGTCAGCTTTCTACTAAATGTTGCTCATTGCTAACAGCACTTTACACTACATTGCTCTCTTTCATTTTGCTCCTCAGATGGAGTCATTCCTTGCCCATTAGGAAAGGAGTGTTATCATGTTGCTGCTCCTCCTTCTCCTTTCGGTCTATTCCTCACATGGACTCCTCGTTCCGTTATCTGCTGCATCCAACGTTGGCTCTCAGTTACTTGGATTTATTTATCATTTGAATTAGTTTTATCAGTGGATATTTCACTGCATACTTTAACTGGCCTCTGAATGCTTTCTGTGTCACCACATAAATAAATGCATTTGTGCAGCAACCTAAGTTCCTCAGCATATATCCAACTTTGAGAAAGATTTGCATAGCAGTGAAATCCAAGGAATTACCAGCATTAAAGAAACGTAAAATATATATCAACCAGAGAAGTATGAAGCTGGCAGATATGGCAAAGAGTAAAATCACAGAATTTCTTCCTGCTCTCTATCTCTGAGTCACTCTTTATTTCTCTCTGACCCTTCAGTCCCTTACGCACCTTAGTCGCCTCGAAGATATGTCTGACAGTCAGAATGTTGATAAAGATGATAAAAGTGAATGGTAGAAATGGTGTTAAAAATTTTTCAAAATATTTGAAACTTATCCACCCACGGCCGTTATAATAAGCAGACCTGGTATGACAGTACCATGGAATATTGTTGATGATCTTTCTCGTTTTATATCGAAAGTAATTGGGAATGTTCTTTAAAGAAAAGAAAATACAGATTGTTGCTAGGACCCTCATTGCAATTTTCTCAGTGCAATACTGAGATTTCATCTGATGAAAACAAATGGCAATAAATCGATCAAAAGAGAAAGCGACAGTGAACCAGGCAGAACAGTCAATGGTCTAGCAGCTCAGGGTATGGAGAACACAGCCAACAGGAGTGATGTCCAGGAAACACAGTGGATAGTAATAGGTCATAAATTCACGAAATATGACATCAAAAACAATGAACAGTAGATCAGACATTGCCATTGCCATCAGATAGTGAGTGCTGCATGTAGAAAGACCACACTTGGCCCAAACTATTTTACAATCACCAATATATTCACTGTAAGAGAAAGGAGAAAAGGACTTGAAATTACTGATCAAACATTCTCTGTGCCTCAGCCCAGACTGCAAGTGATGACACAAAGATAATTGTTGTTCCATGTCATGTGAAATTTAAAGAATCTGAACCACAGCAGCAAATTCTCTCCAAATGAATCGATGCACTTTTAAAGGGAAGAACATAGGATTGCTCACAGAAACAAGGTCATGCAGTCAATGTTTTGTTTTGGGAACAGTTGATTTCACCTGCTTTTCAGGTTACTCTGACTGGCTGAAGTTTCCCACAAGCCCACAGCACCCACACAAAGACACTGAGGATCAGGCAAACAAAGAATAGGAGACATCGAACGCAGACATCAAATGCAAAATTTCTGTATGTGGTTTTGATGTCTCCACAGCTCAGATTGCCTCCAGAATTGTATGTCCACACTATGTGAAGGACAGTGCAGGGCATTGAATCACTCCACAGTATCCAGGAATGGATGCCCCCCCCCCCCCAAATATGGATGAACAAATTA
>NC_057730.1:59592246-59593053 GCF_004010195.1 Chiloscyllium plagiosum | reverse complement strand
CATCTGGGCAATTATGGTTTGGGCAATAAATGCTTGTCTAGCCAGTGACACCCACATCCATGAATAAATTTTTAAAAACCCTACCTAACTTGCGTATCCCCAGACACTATGGGGCAATTTAGCATGGCCAATCCACTCAATCTGCATAACTTTGGAATGTGGGAAGAAACTGGAGCAATCTCACACAGACATCGGGAGAATGTGCAAACTCCACACAGACAGTCGTGCAAGGCTGGAATCATATCTGGGTCCCTGGTGCTGTAAGGGGTCAATGCTAACCACTGAACCATGGTCACACTCTTAAATCCCTCAGCCAGATACATGGTTAGAATTCCATCTCACCCGAGGTCTGCTTCCTGGACATGGATTGGAGAGCTGGGCGGGGAGCTTATTGCCACGGTAATCAGGGCATGTGACATATTCCTGTTACCACAGCATTTGTAAGGCTGGGCCAGGTCATTTTCTTGTCAACAATTGGCCCATGTTGTTGATTACCTTACATTCAGTGATGGTGATGTCATAGTAAGCCAATGGGAGATTGGTAGATTCTCACTTTTGGAGATTGTCATTGCATGTGGGGTAGGAATGTTACTTGTCAATTATCAGACCAAGCTGTTTATTATCTTGCTGTACATGGACATAAACCTCTTCATTAGCGAAGGAGTTGCAAATGATGCTGAACATTGTACAATCACGAGAAAGCATCTCTAATTTGGAAATTACGATGGAGAGAAGGGCATTACATAGAACACCGGACAATACAGCAGAGGAACAGGCAATTCAGCCCAAGGTGTTGTGCTGAACATG
>NC_057730.1:59557032-59591746 GCF_004010195.1 Chiloscyllium plagiosum | reverse complement strand
GACGGCCGGTTTCACTGCTAAATGCAGTTTACCAAATCTTGCCTGAGATCATGGCCAACTCGATCAGGTCTGCCGTGGGATCAGTGATTCACCCAACCAAACCTGTGCTTTACTGGGCAGGATGATTTCTGACAGCCTCGTGCTCCTCAGAGATATACTTCTCTACGTGTGGAAAACCACGTTTGGAAACCTGACTTATCAGCTTGTACAAGGAGAAGTTATTTGATCGGAAATCTCACTCCAAAACGTTGGACGCGCTGTCCAAAACTAGCTTTGTGGATAAGACCTGCAATTGGATTCGACTACTCTGCACCAACAGCGTTAGTGCAGTATTAGCAAATGGGTGGGAATCAGAAAGCTTCCCGAACAGTCCTCTAATCAGGCAGCACGCCCATTGTCACCTTTTCTGTTTGATTATTGTCCTAGAGGTGATTGAATAATTGTTGTGATTCATTCAGAAGTTTTTTTACCCGGTAGCAATTGCCTATTCACTGAGAATTCAATCAAGTTTTGCCCATTTATACTTCACGTCCTTGTTGTTCTCTTTATTTGGATTCAGGACTCTCAGTTTCAAATTCAATTTCTTCATTCTCCGTCTTCATAAACAAATTTCGCATTTTATGATCATTCTTCCCAAATACAATGATAATGTCACATAATTCTATGTCATTATGTCTGTAATTTTTGGAGAAAATTTCTGCATGTTTACATCTGTGCTCTTGCATCAATCCAATGCTGTGAGATGTAATAAGTTACTCCTTTGAATGTGCATTGTGGCTTGAGGTTATTCGACAGTTGTGAACAGTTCAACATATTGATGTATTCTTTCAGTCTGTTTCTGAACAAATACTCAAACATCATCATAAAGACAATTTATCTTAAAAACAAGTTGCGTTTTGACAGTAACTATGTCACATTATGCATATATTATTGAGGATCCCCAGAAAATCAAAAGGTAACGCACTAGTAAGAACTCTGATCCTAAATATCTGAGGCATGGGAAGAAGTGTTTGACATTTGGAGTTTAGGTATGAGGAGCAGTTGCACAAATTCGGCCTGGTTTCTGTACAAAATAGAAGACAGGGTAGATCGAGATAGGTTATTTCCACTGGTGCGGGATTCGAGAGCTAAGGGACGTCGTCAGAGAATTAGAGCCAGAGTATTCAGGGGAGATTGCAGGAAGCACGTCTACACAGAAAGAGTCAGGAATGTTTGAAAATCTCTTCCACAAATCGCAGTGAATGTTGGACTAGTTGTTAACTTCAAATCTGAGATTAAGGGATAAGGCTCAAAGACCAGAATATGTTGTTAGGCTACAGATCAATCATTGAATGGCAGAACAAGCTTGAGGGGTAGAAAGGCATGTTGCTATGTTGAACTGACTAGTAATCTCCACCCAGAGCCTTTCCAAGGTGTCTCTGCTTATGTATTCCCCTTAACCACTAACACGTGACCCATGCAGCTCTGTGCCGCTGCCTCTCCAGCAGGTGTTGGAACTGCAGATCCATCGCAAAGCACAGGAAGAGCTCAGCATTTACACAACCACATGGTGATTTTTGCTGATGAGTAGAAGATTGGCACAACTTCAACACACACTGATGATTATATATAAACAGAAACAGCTCCAATACAAAACAATATTTATTTACAAACATGAACAGTTTTATTACAGATCAATACAGAAAAACACAAATAGTTCCAATATATGACAATATTTACATTAGCATAAAACGATCCAAACCACAATATTCATATATTAACATGCATAGCTCGAATACATGACACTTTTTGTATATAATCTTATTGCAGTTCCAAGACACAACAATTTTTATGAAAAAGCCTGAACAGCTCCAAAACTAGACAGAATTTAAATATAAACTTGAACAGTTCCCATACACAACAAAATCTGTATTGAAAAACAAACAGTTCCCATACAAAACAGTGTTTATGAATAAACACAAACGATTCCAATGTACAATAATATTTACGTGTAAACACGATCAGCTCCAATGCAAAGCAATATATATGCATAGATAAACAGAAATGAATGATATATGTTATAAGTACTGTGTAAAACATGCAATACTGTGTATGTGAATGACAGAGTAATGAAGCGAATGTACTGCAGCCGGATTTGCAGATGGAACAAAGGGAAGGCAAGTTGGGAGAGGGATGCAGACAGTTTACAGAGAGATTTAGATTGAGCAATACGTTGACAATTTAACAGGGGAAGTCATGAATTAGTTTATATTAGAAGGTCGAATAAAAGAGCAGAGTATTATTTACAAAGGGAAAGGCTGACGAAACCTGCAACACAAAGGGCTTGTAATAATTGTGCACAAAACACAGAAAACGTAATATACATGTGCAGCAGATAATCAGGAAGAGGCTGCTAAATAGGTCGTTGAACCAAAATACCAGTTCAAATTTCAGGGATTCTGTGGTAGAGATACTGATACTTAGATCTATTCCACGTTCCTATACTCCAATGAAAGCAATCTGGGCACCTGGATCTGCTGGAGGGTTCACTCAGCCATTTTCAGGAGAGGAGGTGTCATTATAAAACAGTGATATATCCACACCTTGAAGGACACAAAGAAAAGACCCACGCACAGGAATATAGTCAGGCTGAGGTGTAGGGGCATACTGAAAAACAGCAACACCCCCAAACACGCATGCAGACACACACATCCAATCCCGCCCCCACAATAGCACGCAAACACACCTGCATAAACTCATCCCCAACCTTCCTCCCACTCCATACACACACACATATGCACACATACACACACACACACACACAGATAGAGAGAGAGAAATGCAGTCGTACTGATACAGGAGCAGATAGCCTTTCAGACTGGGAACACATACGCATACACACATTAAAAAAGAAAGTCATCCTGCAATATATGGACACATTTACACACAGACACTGAATCACACCCAGAATCTCATTCACATATGGAAATCATATTGAGAGACATTACATAACAAAATGCAAGAACTAACAGAAACATTCCTGTACACACAAGTGAGCACACTCAAACACAGTTACAGAGATAGACACACTGTTAGATACAGACAGAGAGCAACATTCTTAAACCAACACAGAGACACACCCATAGAGAGGCACAGAGAGATCCTGCCGGGGGCACGGAAGGACCTTTTCACAGAAAACAAATGACAAACACAGTCTGAAAACATATGTAACTACATAAACAGGAGCACAGCCAGGAAAAGACACACCCTGCATTTGCGCAATACTGCACCGAGAAAAAAAGGAAATTGGGAAGGTGGTGACCTGATTGTGGTCTACGAAATCATGAAGGGTATGGACAGGTAGATAGACATAAGATTTTTCCCAGGGTGAGGGATGCAATAACAAGAAGTCATGCGGTCAAGGTGAGAGGTGAAAAGCTTAAGAGGGATATACGCAGCAAGTACTTTACACAGAGGGTGATAGCTGCCTGGAAGGCATTGCCAGCAGAGGTAGTAGAGGCAGGCATGGTAGATTCAATTTAAGGTGAGTCTGGACAGATTCATCAGTCGGTGGGTATCAAAGGAATACAGATGCTTAGGAACTGGGCAAGAGGTTTAGAGAGTAGATTTGGATTGGCTCAGGCTTGGAGGGCGAAAGCGTCTGTTCCTCGGCTGCAATTTTTCTTTGTTCTTTGTTCTCTGGACACCTGCACTCAAAGACAGACACATACAGTCAGAGAACCAGTATGACTCGCTGACACACACAAGGAAAAACAGCTTATATTGTTCACAGATAGAAATGCAACAGACACCAGGTGCAAAACACACATAGATACACAGGCACAGTAACAGATACCCACACAAATAGACTCAGCGTCATAGAAAGACTCTCATTCAGATTGAATAACATACCCAAACATGCAAACATTGCAATATATAGTCACCAAAACACTTCCAGCCCCGCATGCAGAGTGAAGCACATAAACAGATGCAGAAAGACATTCATAATGTTTCACAGAAACATATCGAAAGGTAAAAACTGACGAACATACACAATGTGATACTCCCACAAAGGCAATGAAACATACCCACACACAAACATAAACACAGAACCTCACACAGTGAAAGAGAAATGCACACACACACGTGCACACACACGGACAAAATCAAAGTGCAGGTGATGGAAGGACAGGGAATTTATAGAACTGCAATGAGTATTGTGTCATGGTATTACTGGTGCTGTCCGTGCCTTTTGTGTTTTGCAAAATTACGTCCTGGGATAAAATTAGTGAATGAATGGATCAGGAATGGATTTGAGCCAAAGCACGTGAACATATACTAAAATGAGATAACAAGTGTCTGACATAATCAATGAGAGAAAAAGAGACATAGAGGAAGAGAGAGGGAGAGATAGAGACAGAGAATTAGATAGACAAAGAAAGATGGAGAAAGAGAAAGACGATAGACAGACTGACAGTGAGGGAGACAGGACAAGAGAGACCAAATTAGACACATAAAGACAGAGATTGACAGCAAGAAAATTCAGAGATTGGGAGAGGGATACAGGGACTGACAAAGAGTAGAATGGAGGGGCAGAGACAAGACATACAGAAAGAAGTAGAGAAATAGAGAGAGGGCTATATCCATGTGATGGGTGATCCAGGAGCTGGGCTCAAGAAATTCTCTCAAAAATAAAGAAAAGTGAACGGAATAATAACCAATTCATTTGAGAGGCTCATCAGAATCTAGAGCCTTTCCCCTGTTGTTATAAATTGTTTATTGTGAGTTGTACAGAAAGAGGTTGACAATAATCATGATGGAGGAGCGACTACTCCTGTCCATCCCCCTCCTCCCCTGCAGAGACCCCTCCTGCCAGTCTTTAACACTGATCCACAGGCAGTCGGTGAAGACCCGAATTTCCAGCTGAACCCATCACTCACAGCCAGTCTGTGATTTCAAATTACTCCTGCAGCATCTTTCCATCCTACCCTGCCCCTGACAGTTATCTCTTGCCCCCTTACCTGCTGTCACGTTTTCAATAGTTTTGAAGGTGGAGGTGGGAAAATTCTCTTTCAGGGTTCATTGGTGGGTGTGTGGGTTGGACATGGATGGTCCTTGGGTGCACATGGAAATGTGGGCTTGTTGTTACAATTGGATGAGCCGCGAGCTTCTGGGCCGGGAGGAAGACAACAATCAAATGGCTGAATGGTCTCCTGCTGCTCATTGTCTGTGTGCCCCCGTGTGTGTCAATCGTCAGTCAATCAGGGATATCAGTGTGTTCCTGAGCGTGGTGAATGGTGACCCATCCTTTTGCCCCAACCCCATCCATCACTGGATGTTATACTCTGATCCGTGTGCTTGTGCTGATGGAATCTTGTCTGCACGTATACATTTCCTACACTGGGAACACTGCGCCTGCCTGTGGAGCTCTCTTGCTTCGCTGAGTCCTTAAGTGAACAATTTACATGACCAGTTCTTGCACAGTATTCGTGAACTTGGAAAGAATGACTGCACAAATTTGTTTTTTTTTATGCTGCAGCTGAAATCGGTCAACATATCTCCGATGTATGTAAGAATGACGAGAAAATAGTACTTTTTATGGATTATTCCTTTATTGCAAAAGTATAAGATTTTTGCACCTTTCACTACCCAAAGAAGTATGAAGCTGATCGATGTGGTGAAGAGGGAAATCACTGATTTCCTCCGGCTCTCCATCACTGTGTCTTTGTGACTCTCCCCTTCCCCTGAGCCCTCAGGTTCTTGCAGACACGACTGGCCACTAAAGTGTATCTGACCGGTCCAGTGTTCATCAACAGAATTAACACAAATGGGATTAAAGGGGTGAAAATGACAACAAACCATTTAAACCCCAGCCACCTGGGATCGGTAAAATAACTTGACTTTGCTTTGCAGTACCATGGAACATTGTCAATTGTTCAGCTAGAGTGAAATCGGAAATAAAAGAGAATATTTTTAGAACAGCACTACATGCCGGTTGCAGCAAGAACTACAGCCAAGGCTTTCTTTGATCAACATTTTCTATTCATTTTCCGGCATCAAATGGCCACTAAACGATCAAAGGAGAAAAGGACAGTGAACCAGGCAGAACAGTCTGTGCCTGCACAAGCCAGTGCACAGAGAGCACTGCACACAGGGGTGAGTTCAGGAAATACCTTGGGATGTCAAAGTATTTAGGTTGGAGCATTGTGATGTTAGTGAGACTGAACAGTAGATGCCCTGTTGCCATAGCCAACAGGCAGTGTATTGTGCAGTTAGAAATGCTGCACTGTCTCTGAGAGAGAACCAAAATCACCAGGAAATTAACTGAAAAATTCAGAAGATAAAATGGAAATTGGAAATGACTGATCACACAATATCCGTGTCTGCCCAGAGAGCAAGGGAAGATCTTAGCACCTAACTGGGTCAGGAGAGAGGGTTCAGATGTCACGTTAAAACACGACAGTTCCAAGCCTGACCTATTTCAAAGCTCCTCACTCCTGCCTTTTACTAATTGGGCAGAGGCAATTGACAGGCGAGAAGGTGGTATATTTTTTAAGATGAAAGGTAAGCAGTTTCGAGGGGATTGGAGGTAAGGGTTTTCAATCAGAGAGTGAGGGTATCTCATAATTACCTGGATGAACACTTGAAGTGTCACAACATTCAAGAAAATGAGTACAATGCAGAATTCTGGAAAAAGTGTTGATGTACTGCAGGTTTGGAAACACAAGTTTGATGGACCGAACGGCCTCTTGTTTCGGTTCTGTGATTTTAAGAATTGCTGCTGGGAGACAGGTTGGGAACTGAAACTTTGTAATCAGATTAATCAAAGAGCCAAGGATGCTGGAAACATGAAACAGAAACAGAAGTACATGGCGAAACTCAGCAGGTCCGGCAGAATCTGTGGAAATAGAAACATTGTTACCAGAAGCACAATTAATCAGAACATTTTCATCTGAACATGGGTCTCGGATCTCAAAACATCATCACAGTTTTCTCCCCACAAAACCCTATCGTTGCAAACAAAGGAGGGGCGTCCATTTCGAAAAGGGAATTGAGGTTCAAAGTGTTGCTATTCATCTACGATGGAACATTTTTTCGACTACTCTTAGCATTTCGGGGGTTAGTCTAGCTGCTATGTTACAAAAAGATGAGTTGTTGCACCTAAGGAGATGTAATTATTTGTTGGAAAATGCGAACAGAGTTGACGAAGTTTTGTTTCATCATTCAAGGCACCAAACACTATCGAAACCCTATCTTTGATGATAAAGTGAGGATCTGTTAACTTACTGAGTCCCTCGTGATATATTTTGGAAAGTCAATAATTCTTTATAATGTTTAACAAATATTCTAATTGTGATTTTACATTGAGTCAGCAAGCAACGCAAATTTAAAATATGGAAATATGACCTTTGTATTGCATTTTCTGCATTATCTGACTTAAATAGTTTTAGAATGTGCTTGTTGATATTTTATGAATAAAGTACGCAATGCAAAACAAACAGACAGTTCACTATTGCAATTACAGAATGTGGTTGCTCCAATCCGTGTCTAATAAAATATAACAGAACAAAATCCCAACCCCTCTTAATCCCTCTTGTGTTCTGATCATGTTAGGTGTAACTACAATTTACACCGATAATCTGATTACTCAGCAGTTCATGGATAGAACGGGATTTCACATTATTTTTGAAAAAAAAACACTTTAGTTTCTAATGAGAATAACTAAACAAGGCCAGCAATATGAAGCTAATGCGCAAGTAGATAAATTCGTGTGTTCTAAACTCAGTTAATATTGCTCCTCCCTTCCATACTTTGTAGAAATGACAAAGCTATAGTCTTTTCTTCAAGAAGCAACTGGAAAGTAACCACAGCCTCTGGAATTCACATTAACAACCCACAGTGTTCCAACCATTCATTAGAACTGCTAGAAATGTGCAGCAAAGGGACAGGCCATTCAGCCCACTAAGTGAATTCGCTTTAATGCCCCTCAGCATTTCCATAATCCCAAACAACTGTGGGTTAGTTATGGCATTTAAAGAGGTCATTCAAGTCTGGATCGACTGAATAAGCAATCTACCTCTTCTCATTCCACTTTCCAGCAGATTGTCCCTTGAAGATAACTTCACTTCAGATGTCGATCCGAGTTTCCTTTAAAATAGTTGACCTTTGCCAGCTGAAGCATCCCCTCCTCCCGAAACTGGGAAGTGAATTCCAGACATAGGATCACCCTCTGGATGAAAGGGGTAGTCCTCATGTCCCTTGTAACCTTTCCATCAATCAGCATGCCTCTTGTACCCTTGGGAAATGATCCTCCATTCATGGTGACTGGACTCCATTCAAGGCGCTAATTATTTGGAGGCTCTGTCACATTACCTCTCTTTCTCCTCTGTTCTGGGGGAACTGAACCTAACCTATCCATCTTTCCTCAATGCTGCGCTAATTTCCACGTATTAGCAACATTCTTGTAAATCACCCCTGTTCTCTCCTCAGTGCAATTCTGTTATCGCTGTTAGGTTGTGACCAGAACTGTGCAGAAATCTGCATCTGTGAGTGATCCAATGTCTCATATAATTCCAGTGTTATCTGTCTGGCGGGGGAGAGGGAATTTCTTGGGGATTGGCTATGGTGCAGGCTGACCGGACAGTAATTTGGGGAGTGGTAATATGGTACAATGTCTCAGCATCGATGTCTGGTCAGGAGCTAGGGTATATAATGGCACTGGAGGGGTGCAGTTGGGGCATACTCTGATCAACGTACAGGGTTAGTTAATCAGTTCCTCACAAGTTAGATGATTTCATTAATAACCTCACCTCTGTTGTGATACCAGCTGATGTAACCACAGCCCAAGCCAGACCCCAGACGGAAATCCAGCTTGATAGTTTACAATCTGATTTGTCTTGATTTAACCAAGTGATCTCTTCCTGAATTTCACACGCCCAATGCTGCAAATATTGTTTCAGCAAAAAACAGGAGTTTGCTAGAAAAGAAATGATGATACAATAGAATAAATCAAACTACGCACTTACGACAAAGATTCAAAAGCAATGAACACACAGTAAATGTATAATCTCATTAATCTCAAATGAATATGTAAATGAAAAGAAAGAAAGTATCTTTAATACATTAGACAGTACTGTACTCCCGATGGCGTTACAGGGAAAATACGCCTCGTATAATACTCACATCAGAACCTAATACTTGATTAAGTGACTTGTGACTTTCACTGTTAAACTGGAACTCCATTAAACTTCTTCCTGGAGTTAAGACACAGCTGAGTCTCAATGTACTCAGCTTTAAGTAATCTCTTCAGAGTTTTTTTTTTAAACCAACCCTTCTGGTCTGCGGTGAACACGAACGTTTCACTCATCAGTAAGGGAATTGATAAAATCCTTCATTCCCTTCTGCTGAGCACAGCTCTATACTTCCACCCAGTTCCAGCCAAATGTTACATATTTTCAATTTTTCAGTACACGTTGAAACTGCTAGTCAGTCACATAACAGGAGCCTGCAAACTCTCACTACAGTTAACGCCTTCAACTCTCATAACAAATGGGGGAAAGAAACTGCGGAGTGACAGTCCATGTCCAGTTCAGTACAGCATCGATTGATCAGAATGATGCTGGGCAGCAAGGGTAAAATGATGATGAAGTGCAATATTGCAAACCCAGAATGAATTTATTAAATTTAGGAGGGTGTGAGACGAGTAAAGTTTTCAATAGAATAATGGAAATGATTAGAGGTGAATGGACCGAAATGCTTCGTGTTGCCTCTTGAATTAGCACCAGTTTCAGCATGTATAAGTTTATCGACGACCTGAAATCTTTCCAAGGCTTAAATTAATGAACAATGCCTCAAATTTCTCTGCATTATACTGCACAGACTATTTTCTGCTCATTCACTCACTGAACCTGTCCTTCCCCTTCTCAGCGTTCATGTGTACTTTTTTCCTGTCTGTCCGAACATTGTGCTATCAACAAACATCATACATGATCCCATTATCTCAGTCAGTCATAGTGATTATAAATGGTTGTGTCTGGAAAAAAATAGCCTTGTGGCACTCATTAATACCAGCCTCACAACATGAAGACGACGAATTTATTTCTGCTCTGAGATTTCTCGATTCATCAGTCCTCACACTGAGTCCCATTACCCATCACTACAGGCCTCTTTGACAACATTGACTCCCACTCAAACATTTCCAGAATTTGACATTTCTGCATCCTTGTGTGTGCAAATCGCTCCCTGGCCTCACTGTTCCATCTCGCTAGAAATTGTTTGTCAGATGTTTGGGTTTCTTCTCTGCACATGTGTAGTACACTGCAAGGAAGAGAGAATAACTTATCCCCATGTGCAACTGGGGATCGTGTGTCTCAGAGTCAGCTCTGACACATTTCCAGGACACTGTCATCCTGGTGTCAGGATCTGTGTTGATTCGAGCAGAGATAACCGTTCAGGGTATATTTAAGTGGGTTATTTCACTTATTCCCATTATTGCCTTAATTTTGAAGGGATCTCCGTGCATGTTGAGGAATTCTATTGCGATGTTGGATTCATGAAAACGTATAATGTGTCGTCTCCATTAAACAACTATCATGCCTTCACAGAACATCCGCTGATAACCTCAGAAACCCCATCTCAATGTTAACGAGAACGTTTTCTCAGAGAGACACCCAACAACCTGAATTTAATTTCCAAATGACCAAAGTCATGGGAATGACGACACTGAAATAAAATGAGATTAAGATTTCTATCATGCATTAAGGCTCAGTTCTAAAAATAGTCTCTGACAACTGGGAGTTAACTCACCGCTGTCACCTGTTTGTTCAAGTTCGTTAATAAATGAATTGAACCATGTTGTAACGTAACCATCCCCCAGGCGACGCCAGCAGGTATAAATGAAAGGTTTTAAGATTGTATCACCTTAGCATTGAATACAGAGGGATTGCCTGCACAAACAGTTTGAGGCTGAAAATGACGTTCTCAGTTGATCACATGCGGAGAATATTTTACACGACCCTTCCGTTTGTAACAATTCCTGGTAAGTGTCTTACACCATTAAATTTGTGTGAATTTGTCTGAGGTTTCTTTGCGGCTTCACTCCACCACTGACAGTGGAATATGGGTATGTTGTGCCAAAAGTCACACAGTGGCAGACGATCAGTAATTTAGTCTCCAATTGCAGAGAACCCGTGGGATCTCCATCATCGCAGACTCCACAAAAATTGCCATGGAAATTATTCATCTCTTCTGGGAAGCTTCTACAAATCTCCATTTCAATCGGAGACTTTGGAGAGTTTCGGAGGAATTAAGAAAAGGGATCACTTTGGAAAAACATAAGCGGTGTTTTCTTATGTAGAGGGTGCAAAATCATTCAGTTTGAGTTTGATTTTTTTTTAGTGAATAAGCAGTGGGATTCTCTGTGCAGCTGAAGTAAATGGTTAACTTGGAGTTATTTCTGTAATCACGGAAATTTGTTTGAAAATTTACGCTTGGGATTTGGCTCGAGGCTGAATGGCTTTGTGCACGAGTAAACCTTTGTTTATTTTTGATGTTTGCAACAAAGCATGGTAGCAATGTAGCCTAAAAGATTTGTTGGAGAGTTCTGGAATTTACGATTAAGGAAGAAACCCGCAATTGAGAAAGCTTTACTTTTATCATTTCGTCATTTCTTTTAGTTCCTATTAGAACCTGAATCTGAGTGAATGTATCCATCCGTGCTCACGTGAAGGAAATGAGAGTTTTAGTAAATTCCATTTCCTTGGAATGAAAATATTGTGTTGGCCCCAGACAGAAGTGTTGGAACAAGAAAAGGTCTGATGAGATTGTTTGAAGCAGAGTACATTGACACTCAGGTGTCTGGGAGCTCCAGGAAGAAATTTACTGCAGTTCCAGTTTAGAAGTGGCAGTCACAAGTCATTTAAACAAATGATAGATAGAGGGATTCCGGTGTGAGTATTATATGAGGTTTGTTTTCCTTGGAATGACATTGGAAGTCGTGTTTTGTATAATATATAAAGGTCGTGTCATTTTGTTCATTTATGCATTGTTCTGAGACTAATGCGAATTATACAATTATGGCGTGTTCATTGCCTTTGAATCTGCGTTATCAATACATAGTTTGGTTTATTGTACTTTATCATCATTTCTTTTGTAATACACTTCTGTTTTGTTGTGGAAGCAATATTTTCAGCATTGTGTGTTAATGGTTCATAGAACATAGAACATTACAGCACAGTACAGGCCCTTCGGCCTCGATGTTGCGCCGACCAGTCATACCAATCTGAAGCCCATCTAAACTATACTATTCCATGTACGTCCATATGCTTGTCCAATGACGAGTTAAATGTACTTAAAGTTGGCGAATCTACGACCATTGCAGGAAAAGCATTCCGTACCCTTACAACTCGCTGAGTAAAGAAAATACCTCTGACATCTGTCCTATATCTATCTCCCCTCAATTTAAAGCTATGCCCCCTCGTGCTTGCCTTCACCAGACTTGGAAAAAGGCTCTTCCTGTCCACCCTATCTAACCCTCTGATTATCTTAATGTCTGTATTAAGTCACCTCTCAACCTTCTTCTCCCCAATGAAACAGCTTCAAGTCGTCAGCCTTTCCAAGTAAGATCTTCCCTCCATACCAGGCAACATCCTAGTAAATCTCCTCTGCACCCTTTCCAAAGCTTCCACATCCTTCTTCTAATGTGGTGACCAGAACTGTACACAATACTCCAAGTACGGCCGCACCAGAGTTTTGTACAGCTGCAACATAACCTCATGGTTCCACAACTTGATCCCTATATTAATAAAAGCTAAAACACTGTATGTCCTCATAACAACCCTGTCAACCTGGGTGGCAACTTTCAAGGATCTATGTACATGGACACCGAGATCTCTCTGCTCATCTGCACTACCAAGCCCATTACTTGGCATTGTGGTTACTCCAACCAAAGTGAGTCACCTCACACTTCTCCGCATTAAACTCTATTTACCACCTCTCAGCCCAGCTCTGCAGCTTATCTATGTCTCTCTGTAACCTACAAAATCCTTCGTCACAACTCCAGCGACCTTAGTGCCGTCTGCAAATTTATTAACCCACCTGTCTCTGCCGCTTCCGTTTGTTAGTTACAGCTGTCCGCTGCAGTGACCGGTATATTGGGTCCAGGTCGATGTGTCTGTTGATAGAATCTGTGGATGATTGCCATGCCTGTAGGAATTTCTCTGTTTGGCTTGTCCTATAATAGTAGTGTTCTCCCAGTCGAACTCATGTTGCTTGTCATCTGCGTGTGTCGCTATTAAGGATAACTGGTCGTGTCGTTTCATAGCTAATTGGTGTTCATGGATGAGGATCGTTAGCTGTCTTCCCGTTTGTCCTATGTAGTGTTTTGTGCAGTCCTTGCATGGGATTTTGCTCATGCTGGGTATCGGGTCCTTTGTCCTGGTGAGTTGTTGTCTGAGATTGGCTGTTAGTTTGTGTGCTGTTGTGAGTCCTAGTGGTCGTAGTAGTCTGGCCGTCAGTTCAGAAACGTTCATGATGTATGGTAACGTGGCTAGTCCTTTGGGTTGTGGCATGTCCTCATTCCGTTGTCTTTCCGTTAGGCATCTGTTGATGAAATTGCGAGGTTATCCGTTTTTGGCGAATACATTGCAGAGGTATTTTTGAAATATAACTAGAAACCACACACCGGATCATGAACGCCACACTCACAGGAATCAGATTCAGTAGAGAGGAAGAAAAGGACAACCAACTCCCATTCGTAGACGTGATGGTACAGAGAACACCGAACGGAGAATTCAGCTCAAAGGTATACAGGAAAGCCACACACACGACCACGTCCTGAACTACGAAAGCAACCACCCAACACACACAAAAGAAATTGCATCAAGACACTGTTCAAAAGGGCCACAACACACTGCAGAACACCAGAACTGCAAAAAGAGGAGAAGAACACCTCTGCAATGTATTCGCCAAAAACGGATAACCTCGCAATTTCATCAACAGATGCCTAAGAGAAAGACAACAGAATGAGGACATGCCACAACCCAAAGGACGAGCCACGTTACCATACATCAAGAACGTTTCTGAACTGACAGCCAGACTACTACGACCACTGGGACTCACAACTGCACACAAACTAACAGCCAATCTCAGACAACAACTCACCAGGACAAAGGACCCGATACCCAGCATGAGTAAAACAAATGTAGTGGACAAAATCCCATGCATGGATTGCACAAAACACTATATAGGACAAACAGAAGACGGCTAACGATCCGTATCCATGAACACCAATTAGCCATGAAACGACACGACCAGTTATCCTTAATAGCGACACACGCAGATGACAAGCAACATGAGTTCGACTGGGACAACACGACTATTATAGGACAAGCCAAACAGAGAATAGCCAGGAAATTCCTACAGGCATGGCACTCATCCACAGATTCTATCAACAGACACATCGACGTGGACCTAATATACTGGTCACTGCAGCGGACAGCTGTAACTAACAAACGGAAGCGGCAGAGACAAACCATAATAAATGCCACAGGAAACAACACAGAAGCGCTTCACAGGAGGCTCCCAAGCACTGAGGATGTCCCCGAGATAGGGGACGAAACGTCTGCAACACAAATTCCAAGTTCGGTGAACAGAACCACAACAACGAGCACCCGAGCTACAAATCTTCTCACAAACTTTCAATTTCTGTGGGATTGCAAAAAAGACTGGGAAATGTAAATGCAAATTCACTTGGTGGGTTAAATGGCCTGTTTCTGTGTTGTCCATTTCCACCATTGGAATACTGTGTAGAATTAAATTAAATTTCAGAGGGGTCGGCTACCTTCTAGTTAATCGGAATTGCAGGAGGTGCAAAGACTGCGGCTGTGAGAGCTGCTCCTTTTTTGAGGCATTTCAGGTGTCAGAGCTGACTTCCACAAAATCCTGGAAGAATAATTTTTGTTTTGTACGCTATTGCATTGATTTGGAAATTTGAGAGAAAAGAACGATCAAAGCAATGCAATTAAAGAAAAATAGGAACAACGACAAAGTTGGAGACCAGTTGGTCAGTGAGTGAGAGTGAGAGAGAGAGAGAGAGAGACGTTGCAAGGGAGGAACAGAGAGAGAGAGAGAGAGAGAGAGAAACCTACACTGCTGTCTGACGCATCAGTGCATCTGCACAGCTGCTGCCTTTGTTATTTGTGTTCGTGTATTTCGGGGATTTGAGTGCATCTCAGAAACATTAACAAACTGCGAAAATCCCAGTTGACCATGGAGGAACCTGTGTAGGAGATTTCACAGCACAGCAGCAGACAATATAAAATATAAAGCATAGGCACTAAGTTAACCTGGAGCTGTGTCATTTAGAGCAGTTATGGTGTTTTCTCGGCCTGTGAACTATCATTGTGCAAAAGTGGCATTTAGTAAATTGATGTACTTTTCCTGTGGGATGAGCGAGATCAGGGAGAGCTTCCACGTTACTGATTGTAATGTCTACAATAAGTGTGTTTGATTGCATATCCTGTCAGAGCGCATAGATTAATTGGAGCAGCCGTTAGAAGCAAATAGGAATTTCCAGGAGCTAGAGGGGTGTGATTGATGGCAGCTACAGAAAGGGACAAAAAAACACAGATGCAGTCAGGTAGATGCGTTACCTCCAGGAAAGGTAGGACGGAGGCGGGTTGTGCAGGAGTCTCCTGTGGCTCGCTCCATATTAAACATGCATGTAATTTGGAAAATATGGGGGTGATAGACTCTTGCGGAATGTAGCACGAACAACCACATTTCTGGTACAAGACTGAATCTAATGTAAGGGGGGTTATTCCAGGATCCAAGCGATCATTTGTGATAGGGATCTCTCTCGTTAGAGGCCCAGACAGATGCTTCTGCAGCCACGAGTGCCTGTTGCCTCACTGGTGCCAGGATCAAGCATAACTCGCAGAGGGTGCAGAGTATTCTCGAAGGGAAGCGGGACTAGCAGGAGATCATTGTGTACATTGGACTAATGACAAAGGAAGGAAAAGGGATGAAATTCTGAAGGGAGAATGTAAGAGATGAGGCCGGAATTTGAAAGGACATCCTTGAGGGTCGTAATATTTGGACTACTCTCGGTGTAACGATCTCATGAGCGTAGGAACAGGAGGACAAAGCAGACGAATGCGTGGCTGAGGAGCTGGTGCAGGGGAGATGGGCTCACATTTTTGGATTATCTGAATCTTTTCTGGGGTAGAAGTGACCTGTATGAGGCCAGCAGATTGTACCTGAATTGGAATAGAAATAATTTACTGTCAGGTAGATTTGCGAGAGCTGCCCAGGAATATTTAAACGAGTAAGGCTGGAATGGAGGTTGCGAGGGTATGGGGCGGGGGAACGTGTGGCTAGGAAGATAGTGAGGGCAGAGATCACACTGAGAGTTCGGAAAAGGAGAAAGTCCATTAGTCCAGACAGGCAGAAACAAGGACGGGAATGATGTGTGACTAATAAATTAAACTGCATTTATTTCTATATAAGGTGCCAGAAAGGAAGGCAGATGCAGTTAGGGCATGTTTAGGAGCATGGGACTGGGATATCATAACAATTACACAGATGTGTTTCAGGGATGAACAGGGCTGGCAGCTTAAAGTTGCAACATAGAAATGCTGCAGGAAGGAAATAAAGGGGGACAAGGGAAAAAGGAAAGTAAGATTTCGATAAGTGATTACATTACGGATGCACTTAGGAAATATATTACTGGGAATACATTCAGGGAAAATATTTCGATGGAACTGAGAATTAAGAAAGTACTGATTACCTTAGTGGGATTACACTATGCGCCCCTGAATAGTCATTGGCAAATTACGAACCAAATTTGTGTGGGGATCTCAGTTATTACAAAAATAACAGTGTGGTAATGTTAGGGGATTTTAAGTTTCTAAACCTATATTGGGACTGTCACATTATTTGGGGTTTGAATGGAGAAGAATTTGTTAAGTGTGTCTGTCAAAATGTTCTGATTGAGCATGTGGATATATCTACGAGAGAACGTGCAAAACCTGACCTCCCCTTGGAAAATAAGGCAATTCTCTTAATTTATAATACTGATGGAAAAAGACAGGCTGAATCTAAAAGTGAAAGTTCTAAATTGGAAGAAGACCTTTTGGCAAGAAATTCCAAAAGTTTATTCGAGGTAGATGTTCTCCAGTAAAGATGTTCTCTGGAAAATCGGAAGCTTTCAAAAATGAAATATTGGAAATCCAGAAAGAATACCTTCCTGTTAGGGTGACAGGAAAGTCTGCTGGGTATAAGTTTCGGTTAAGAAAAACAAGGAAACATTCGTCATGTATAGCGCAGTAAATCCTTAGGAGAGTATAAAGGCAGGAGTATAAATAGGAGGGAAATGAGGAGAGCAGAAAGAGGACATGAGATAGCTTTGGCAAATAGGGTGAAGGAGAATCCATAGAGATTCCATAAATTAAGTGCAATAAGAACAAAGATGTAACGTAGAACAGAATAGGATCCCACAAAGATCGGCTTGGCCGCCTATGTCCCGAACTGCAGAAGATGGGGGTGATACTAAACGAGTATTTTTCATCAGTGTATAATGTGGAGAAAGAGATAAAGGATTTCGAATATGGTGAAAGAAATGGTGACATCTTGAAAGATATCCGTATTTCAGACCAGGATGTGCTTGATGTCAAAGAACGCATAAAGTTGGACAACCATGTGAAACCAGCAATACTGTGGAAAGCTAGGGGTGTGATTTCTGACCCTTGTTGAGATACTTGGATAATCAATAGTCAAGGTAGGAGCCGGAAGTATAGGGTTTGGCTAATGTCGTGTCAATATTTCAGAAAGATAAGGACAAGTGAGCCAGAGATCGGTGGTGGGCAAGTTGTTGCAGGGAATCCTGAAGAACAGGATTTACATGTACCCTTGATTTGAAAAGACAAGGAGTGTTTAGATATTTACAACGCAACTTTATACCTGAGAAATCATGTCTCGCTAACTTGATTGAGTTTTTTGAAGAATTAACGAAGAGAATTGATGAGGGCAGAGTGGTGGACATGGTCTGCATAGAGTTCACTGAGGAGTTTGACAAGGGTCCTGATGGTGGACTGATCAGCAAGGTTATACCACATGGAATCGACAGAGAAATAGCTCTTTCGATACAGAACTTGCTCGAACGTTGAAAACAGAGGGTGGTGGCGGACGGTTGCTTTTCAGACTGGAGGCCTGTGACCATTGGTGTGCCACAAGGATTGGTGCTGTGTTTTCTGCTTTTTTGTCATTTCTAAATGATTTAAATGTAAATATAGGGGGTGTAATATAAGTTTGCAAAGTCACCAAAATTAAATGTGTTGTAGGCAGGAAAGAAGTTTACATTAGATTACAAAGGGATTTTGATCAGATGGGCCAATGGGCTGACGAGTAGTAGATGGAGTTTAATTCAGATAAAAGTGAGGTGCTGCACTTTGGAACGGCAATTCAGTGCAGGACCTGTACACTTAATTGCAAGATCCTCGGGAGTGTTACTGAACAAAGAGACCTTAGAGAGCAGTTCCATAGTTCCTTGGAAGTGGAGTCTTCAGTCGATAGGATAGTGAAGAAGACAATCCGTATGTCCTCCTGTCTTGGTCATTTCATTGATTATAAGAATTCTGAGGTCATATTGCGGCCAGTCAGGACATTGGTTCGTCAAACTTTGGAAATATTGTGTGCAATTCTGGTCTCTTTCCTGACAGAATGGTGTGAATTATGGAAATGTTCAGAAAAGATTTAATAGGATGTTGTCAGGGATGGAGGGATGAATTATAGTGAGAGCCTGCATAGGTTGGGGCTGTTTTCCCTGTGGCATCGGAGGCTGAGGGGTGACCATTTCGAGTATTATAAAATCATGAAGGGCACGGATAGGCTGCATAGACAAGGTCTTTTTCCTTGTCTATGGGGTATGGGGAGTATAGAGTTTAGAGAGAACAGGTTTAAGGTGAGAAAAAATAGATTTAAGAGGTACCTAATGGCAAATCTTTTTCATGCAAATGGGGGTGCATGTATCGAATGAAAAGCTAGAGGAAATGGTGGAGGCTTGTACAATTACAACATTTAAAAAGCTGAGCTTGGGTAAATTAAGAGGAAAGTTTGAGATGGATATGGGGATAAATGGGATTAGATTATTATAGATAAACTGGTCGGCGTGGACGATTTCGACCAATGGATCTGTTTCATCGCCCTACATCTCTAAAACTCTAACTGCGCCCCGTATGATAAGAGCAGACGAACAAATGTTTCATTGTAGATAAATATCAAGACTGTGATTCTCAATTCCCTTTTAGAAATCAATCCCCGTTAATTGTTTTGCAATATTAGGGCCTTGTATGAGGAGAAAACAGAGTTGATGTTTCGAGTTCATTGACAAATGTTCAGATGGAGGTTTTCTGATGAAGAATGATTGCATTAATTCCGTTTCTTTCTCCACAGATGATTCCACACCTGTTGAGTTTTGCTAGGTATTTCTGTTTCTGTTTCATATTTCCAGTTTCCACAGTTTATGATTGACTTCATGAAAATGTTTCACTTCCCAACCTTCCTCTCAGAAGTACTTTTCAAAATTGTGGAACCAGAATGTACAGAAGAGGTCCATTGGTCCATCAATCTTGTGCTATCAAAGCTAGATAAAATCTAGTCTCGTCAAAGGTAGTTATAGAATAATAGAGTCATAAAGATATACAGCATGGTAACAGATACTTTGGTACAACCCGGTCATGCGGACCAGATATCACAACCCAATCTAGTCCCACCTGCCAGTACCCGGCCCATATCCCTCCAAACCCTTCCTATTCATATACTGATCCAAATGCCTCTTAAATATTGCAATTATACCAGCCTCCACCACATCTTCTCGCTGCTCATTCCATAGACGTACCACCCTCTGCGTGAAAACGTTGCCCCTTAGATCTCTAAAATACATGGGCCAGTCAGGAGACTAACCTAGAATCTTCTGATTCTCGTTGTTAAAGGTTTTGAGGTTTCCTCCCTCAACAACCATCTCAAACATTGAATACCGAAAACACACACCACTGTCTTGGTGAACGCCTTTACCTCAAATTCCCTCCAAACCTCTCAACTTCCGCCTTAAAAAGTAGATCCACTTGGCATCTGTCAATTCCATGCCGTAGTTAGACATAAAGATATTCCAATACTCTCCGGACAGACATGAAGAATGTTTGATCAGTGACTTCTGATGCGTATTTGATATTATTTTTCTTTCAGTTAATTTCTTGCTGGATTTGGTTTTCGCACGGGCCAAATGTGGCCTCTCTAACTGTACGACCCGCTGCCTGTTGGCGATGGCAACGTCGGATCTACTGTTCATTCTCACTAACATCATGATGTGGCGATTCAGAGACATTTACTACCGAGGGCGTTTCCTGGACCTTACCCCTGTGTGCTGTGCTATCTTTGTCCTGGCTCGTGCAGCCACAGACTGTTCCGTCTGGTTCACTGTCCTTTTCTCATTTGATCATTTTGTGGCCATTTGCTGCCTGAAACTGAAGAGAATATATTGGACAGAGAAAGCCTTGTCTATGGCTCTGGCTGCAACCGGCATTCTGCTCTGTTCAAAAAACATTCCTTTCTATTTTCGGTTTCAACCTGCGAGGATAATTGACAATGTTCCAATGTTCTGCATAACCAAGCCAAGTTACTTTAGTGATCCCAGATGGCGGGGATTTAATTGGTTTGATATTATTTTAACTCCGTTAATCCCATTCGTGTTTATTCTGTTGATGAACTCTCTGACGGTCAGGTATGTTTTAGTGGCCAGTCGAGTCCGCAAGAACCTGGGAGGACAGAGGAAGGAAGAGAGTCACAAAGTCGCAGAGATGGAGAGTCGGAGGAAGTCGGTGATTTCCCTCTTCACCATATCCATCAGCTTCATACTGCTGTGGTTAGTTCAAGGTGCAAACATCTTGTACTTTAACATTAAAGAAGCACATCGTTGGAAGAGTTGGCATCTAATCCAGTTTACGTGGGCCGGAGAAATGCTGAAGGATTTCAGCTGCAGCACAAACACATTATTTTATGCAGTGACTCTGCCCAAGTTCAGAGTGAAGCTAAGGAATGCGGTGCAGCAACTGGTCACGTACATTCTTCATTTCTGATGGAATGAGGCTGGAAGAGCGATTTGAAATGACGGACTGGCTGTGAGTGATGTGTTCAGCTGGAACATTGGGTCGTCGGGACTGTCCAGTGGATGAGCATTAAAGACGGGCAGTCGGGATCTCTGCATTTCCCCTCCAGGAGAAGAGGGTCAGAAGCAGAAACAGTAGCCCCTGCACCATGATGATTGTCATACTCTGTCTGTTCAGCTCACAATAAACACTTTATTACAACAAGAGAAAGTCTCCAGTGATCCCCTCATCTGAATTCGTTATTGTTACATAGTATGAGATTAGATTACTTACAGTGTGGAAACAGGGCCCTTTGGCCCAACAAGTTCACACGGACCCTCCGAAGAGCAGCCCACCCAGACCCATTCCCCTACATTCACCCCTTCACCTAACACTACAGGCAATTTAGCATGACCAATTCACCTAACCTGCACATTTTTGGACTGTTGGAGGAAACTGGAGCACCAGGAGGAAACACACGCAGACACGGGGAGAATGTGCAAACTCCACACAGGCAGTTGCCTGAGGCGGGAATTGAAACGGGTCTCTGGCACTGTGAGGCAACAGTGCTAACCACCGTTGTTTTTGAGAAAGGTATTGAATCCATCTCCTGTCTACTTGCCTCGCAAGGATATTGCTTTATCTCTCTGTCTCTCTGGGTCTTTCTGTCTGTCTTCGTCTATTGCTCTCTTCATCTCTCGCACTGACCCCATCTCTCAGCTTCTAGCTCAGTGTCTCTGTGTCTTACCACCTGTCTATCTGTTTGTCTGTGTCTCTGTCTCTCTCACTCACGCTCTCTGTTTTGTTCGCACATTGTCGATGTCAGAAGCGTGTTGTCTCAGTTGAGAACGTGCTCACTTGCATTGACTCAAAACCTTTCCTGATCCCTTCATTCAGTGATCTTTTCCCAGGCAGGGATTTTGCAAAATGCAAAGAACACAGAGACAGCCAGCAATACTTTGACACATTACTCTAAGTAGGTCTGCTGGACTTTGATCATCTCCTTTTCCTCCCCTTGTGACTGGGCGGGAGGTGTGTTTATGTGTTTCCCTTTCAGTGTGTCAGAGGCACTGTGTGTCTCTGTATGGGGATGCTGCATTGCCTTTTTGGGGATCTCACTCTGTGTGTGAGTATCCCTTCATTTTTGTCGTTAGATAAGTCCCTAAGTGTGACACATTATGAATGGGCTTATGCATCTCAGTGTGTGTATACCATTTTGTGTTTGTTGGGACGTATTTCAGCGCCGTTATATTCATGAGTCTATGCAGTCGGGAATGGTATTCACTCTGTACGAGAGTGTTTATGTGGAGGTGAATGTTTTTATGTCGGTATATGTTACTATGCCTGTTTGATTGTGTATCTGTGTGTGCTTTCCAAAGGTGCATCCTTTGTGTTTGTGCCTGTGTGTTTGTAGGGTTACAGTCCTATGACTCTGTGTGTGTGTGTGTGTGTGTGTGTGTGTGTGTACGTGCACGCGTGCACACGCATGAGTGATTAAGTGTGCCCTCTTCTGCATTCTGAATGTTCCCTGTTGGTCTTGTGAGGGTGTGCGAATCTTTCTGTAGTATTTGTGTTGGTGTGTTCCCATTTTTCAGTTTGACTGTGCTACAGTGCGTGTGAGTTTCACGTGTTCGCATGTGTATGTGTGTTTTTGTTTGTCAGTGTGTTCCTAAATGTTACTTTGACTGTATTTCTGTGTTGGTATACTTCTGCATGGAAGCCATATATCTCTATTTTTGATACAATTATGATGGACCAGGCTAGACCCTGTCAACACATGTCAAGATAGTAGATCAGACCCTAACTTTTTACTTGTTTTGAGCAGGTGTAGAGTGTATATTCCAGGAGAGCTGGAGCTGGTCGACATTCCTGAGTTTTAAAATATACAGGATTTATTTACAGGGTACTGAATGAAACATAAACAAATAGAACAGAATACAAAATATCTTCACCTACCCGAAAAACCAACCAGCTATCCCAACGTAAATATTGCTACAAATTCCTGCAACAGTCCCCATAAAAACACCCAATTTCAAAATGGGTAACATCAAGCACATTGTCTCACGGGGAGATGTCAGGGAGACATTCAGCATGGAACAAATTCTTCCATGCAATTGTTCCTTTTGCCAGCAGTCTCAAACACTGATTGCTTGCTAACACCAAGCTAAACTAAACCAAACCAGAGAAAAGCTGAGCTGGGACACTTGGCCATTCGGCTTTCATTGTAAATTTTCTTCACACGAAAGCCTTTCGTCTGAGGCAGTATCTGTTAGCTGTCATGAAAGTGGCTCTCCAACCGATCCAATCCAGACACCTCAAAACCGCTGCATTTACAAAAACTCTGAAAAAAAAACCAAGATCAACACAACATTGGTAAAGGAGCAGCATCATCACACACTCAACGTCCTGGCCTCCACAGCACTCTGTGGCAACGATTTCCATCGATTAACCATCCTTTGACTGAAGAAATTCATCCTCATCTCAATTCCAAAGGTCGTGTCTTCAATCTGATGTAGTGCCCTCAGATCCGAGTCTCTTCTACATTTTCAAACAGGTACAAGCAGAAGCTGAAATGGGAGGACTCTTCACAAAAGTATCCTCAGTATCATCATCGCTGCCAAGAAGGAGTCCCAGCCCACATGAGAGGCCCATACCTACCAAAGAGACTCCCGCCGCCTATGGCAAGGCCTAAAGAACATGCCATGATGCAAAATGAAACACAGCAAGCTAGTGGACAAAGACACATCGCTCCCTGAGGCCCTCAATGCTTTTTCTGCTCGGTTTGAGCAGAATGTCATTCGTGCAGTGACGTCTGCCCCACCATCACCTGACACACCTGTTACCTTGTTCACTTCTGCAGACGTCAGAACAAATTTACTGAGAGTGAATCCAAGGAAATCGATGGGCCTGGATGGAGACACTGCCGTGCACTTTGATCTTGTATGGACCAACTGGCGAAGGTATTCACCGACATCTTCAACCTTTCTCTCCAACAAGCTGAAGTCCCCATCTTCTGCAAGAAGACTACCACCATCTCCGTACCTCAGAAAGCACATACAATGTGCCAACTAGCCTTCCCACCTATTTTTGTAACATCTGCAAATTTGGTAACAGTGCATCTACTTCCTTCCTGCAACTCCTCTACAGATACAACATTTCATGTTTCATGTGTATAATTTACATTATGCATTACTATGTGTTGAATCTGTTTGGGTATGTACAAATATCACGTTGTATTAGATCCGACTGTGTTTACATGTAATATTATCGTGCATTGTACTTAAATACTGTTTGTATTAGAAATATTCGTGTCTATGTATATATATATTGCTCATGATTATATGTAAATATTGTTTTGTATTGTAGCTGTTCCTATTTATACATGAGTATAGTATTAGATCATGTTGAAGCTGTGCCTTTCCTCTCCCAACAAGTGATACTGTCTCTAACCATGCTGAGCTCCTCCAGCACATTGTGATGTACCTGCAGTCCCAGCGACGGCCAGAGGGGCGGCAGCACAGTGCCGCGGCAGTCACGTGCGCGCGGTTGTGGGAAATGTTGAGACAGGGATGCCCGGTCTCTGGTTATTGTAAATAGTAAATACATATTCTGGAATGGGGTAGTTGGGGTGAAAGGCAATCATTGAGGAGCCCTGGGGAAAGAGATGGTTAAATACAGATAGACGGTTAAAGATTGCAATAGGGAGAGAATTCAATAGAGAATAATGGGGAGAGGACTAAACAGAGAATTGGAGAGGATTAGTGGAGAGTAAAAAGGAGAGTGCTGAATGCAGGAAACGGGGGAGGGTTAAAACCAGAAAAATGGGAGAGTTTAACAGAAATTAACATTGGGTGAAGTTTCGAAGGAATTACAGGCAGAGATCTGATTACAAGGACACAGGGTGAGGGTTAATACAGTGTAAGCTCCTTGGAATGTCTTGAGGTCAGCCAGATGGATCTCATTCAATATGAGTTCCCTAATAGGGGCTATTATGCTGGTACAATCAGAGATTCCTGGCTGACAGATATAGCAGGAGTGTCAGGGGTTCTGCTCACTCTCGGAACCAGCTTTGTGTTAGCTGGGTCAGTGTCATGTACTATGCAAGTGTAAATGCAGAGTGACTTGATGATGTGTTTACAGCTTTGTGGAACTTGGGAGGATATAATACAGAGCTGGAGGGAGAGTGTTGAATACACGGAAGTAACGTGAGGTTTCAGTGAAGGGGAAAAGGGAGAGAACTTATCACAGATTAATAGAAAACAACGAAATAGAGAGTAATGTGGAGAAGGTTGAATACAGAACAGCAGAGACAGCCTAAATACAGTGGAAAGGAAATGGTTAAGATGAGAGTGGGGAGGATTAGAAGAAGTACATTAGTGAATGGGCTAGTTAGAGAGTCATAGGGAGAAAATTGAGTACAGAGTGAATGTGCACGTACAAGGTAGATAACAGAGGTGATGGGAGACATATAGGAGCCAAACACACATAAATACAGAGAGAGAAAGCGTGTAATCAGGAGAGAATTAAACGCTGGAAAGAGAATGGATTGCATACAAGACAATAGAGATGATTAAATACTGGGGATAGAGAAAGAATTAAATACAGAGTAATAGCGATGATTTCCATCTTTAGTCAGTGTTGGAGGGGAGGAGCAATGCCTTGCGATGAGCTTCCAACAAATGGTCTAATGCCATCAAATTCCCAAAGGTCAAAATGTGAGGCTTGCTTTCACTCTGCCCATTGACACAATTAGTTACCTCCCTGTTGCATTGCCTCAGAGGTAACTGATCTCCACCTCGCCAAGTATGCTTCATTCCCAAACCAATTGACATTGAACCTTACACAAATTCCCACTCCTCACACCTTCCCTTTTCCGCGTGTCTTGGCTATTTTTCAAGTAGAACAGTATGGACTGATATAATGCTCATCTGCTGTTCTTGTCCTCACATGAGAAGGGATGAATGGACTTCTTCTGTTCCACTTTACCATCCCAAAATGTGGTAAATTTCCTCCTCCAATTCCTCTGTTACAGTTTCTATAAGGGGCTTTGTTTTTATTCATTCAGGGAATGAGGGAATCGCTGGCTAGCACCATCATTTATCGCCGATCCCTAATGGCCGAGAGAGCAGGCAAGAGCTGAAAAATGTGTTGCTGGAAAAGCGCAGCAGGTCAGGCAGCATCAAAGGAGCAGGAGAATCGACGTTTCGGGCATAAGCCCTGAAGAAGCCCTTACTGCAGATGCTGTAAATCAGAAAAAAAACAGAAATGTATGTTCACTCAAGCAATTCATTATCCGCATCAATATAGTACCGCCCATACCATTGGCTTTTATATAATGATTTCAACTTTTTGTGAGGAACTTTGTGAAAAGTCTTCTGCAAGTCAAAATGCAACACATAAACCACCTTCCCTCTATCCATTCTGCTTAAAACGTCCTCAGAAATCTCTAATAAATTAGTCAAACATAATTGCCTTATCACGTTGCCCTGCTTGACCCTGTCCTGTGAATCCACCCAAATCTTCCTGTTTCCAGTTGCAAATATCCCTCTCCTGAACTACAAATTAGTCAACTTCAACAATAGTCTATTTCTGTCTGGCTCCAGAGTTCAAACTAAGCAGTGGACAAAACATTGGGATATGACGGTGTGATGAAGGTATAAGTGGCACTGTACCTTGAAGGGAGTTAGAAGTTTGCAGATAGAACTCTATGAGAGCTACCTGTCAAGAGACGATCTTTGCACAGTTAAAAAATATCGACACCAATCTGTGGAGCAAACCTATGAAGCAAAGAGAAGATTCGACAGCTGGCTGGTTTTGAAATTTGAATTTTTCTGCAAATCTTGATCGGGTGTTTTACCGAGCCAGTATTGTAGAAAGGCAAGTAAATGATAGGGCATAGAAAGTAGCTGTAGCTAGTTGTTAATTAATTATTCTCTGTTAGACTGTGAAGAATTAAGTTGCTTTCTTCCAATAGTGACCTTTCGGGATAGTTCTTGGTATTTAGATTTTTAACAGACTACAGCTTGGGGTAAATGTTTTCTGTGTTGCTCGTTTAAATTAGTTAAGGAGGGGAGAGTTTATGCCATGTCGTAAGAGTTTGGGGGCTTTCGTCCGAGATTTGAACTGGTTTAGACAGATATGAATACTAAGAATCCCAATAGATTTAAACAATTGCAGGTTAAAGGTCTAGATCATTATATAAAACGTAGATGATGCAATTTGATAACTTTCGGGGATTTGTTGTTGATTAATTTAGAAGTGAGAGAAATTCCTCTTAAAATTGCTAAAAAGGTTGTGGGATTTAAAGATGACTTTCATATTTGCAAAGACATTTGAGAAGAAAAGAAAAAAAAGCCACACTTATAGAATTAGCAAACAAGTTGGATATGGATTGAACCAAGCAGAAAAGTAAAGCTAAAAATGTAAGGGAATTGAACAAACAATTAGGTGTGTCGGTGGAAGCAATTAAACTACAATTGAGGAGAAGGGAATTAGAAGATAAACAAAGCAGGAGAAATGAAAGAGAGAAGGAGAGAGAAAATAAAGAGAGAGAAAAGAAAGAGAGGAGAAAGAGAGAGAAGGTTCTTGGCTGAGTAAAAAGAGAATATAACGGGAGAGAGAGAGGGACAGAAGAAAGGGAGTGACATAAAGAGCGAGAACTTGAACTTGAAAACTTGAGACAGAGTCAGCAAAGTCAAGTTAGCTGGTTGGCGATTAAAAAAAAAAGTAGTGAAATATATAAATATGTGAAGAGTCTGCTAACTTTTGATGAGAATGATGTTGAAGCTTACTTTACTTCATTTGAAAAAATGTCTGGGCAGAATGGGTGGTCCGAGGATTTATGGGTAATGTTAGATCAGACTAAACTGGAAGGCAGAGCAAGTAAGTATTTGCTGTGCTGTCAGATGAGGGTTGAAGAGATTCTGAAGAGGTTAGACAGGCTACTTTAAGTATTTGTGAACTGATACCAGAAGCATATAGATAGCGGTTCAGAAACGTAAAGAAGGAAACAGGTCGGACGTATGTTGAGTTTGAAAGACATAAACATAGACATTTAGGTAGATGGGTGCATGCTTTAAAGACAGATAGAACCGATGAGACTAAAAGGGAGATGATTCTGCTGGAGGTCTTTAAAAATAAATAATTTTCAGAGATGATAAGAATTCACGTGGAGGAACAAAACGTTCGGGAATTGAGACTGGTAGTAAATTAGCAGTTGAATACATCCTGGTGCACACGACAAGCGTTCGGCCAGAGTTTCATCCTGTGGGGGATAAAAGTTGGGACAAGGGGAGATCTTGCACTAACAAAGAGTAGGGAACACTGGTAAGACTTTTACAAGGGTTACAAAAAGAAGCCCAAGAGAGTGGAAGGTGGTGTAAGGCCTCAGGTGTTTTCACTGTAGGGAGAGGGATACAGAAAATTAAAGTGCCAGTGGTATCAGAGGGGTAAGTGGAAAAGGTATTTACACTGCCAGAAGGAAAAACATGTAAAGTAACAGTGCTGGTCATGAAGAAAGGCCCTGTGGGAAAAGATGTGCTTAAAAATAAGCTAAGCCAGTGGCGTCAGTGAAGGTAGCAAAGGATATACCAAGAATAGCTAAGGAGGAGCAAGAGAGTGCAAAGCCTAGGCAGGGACTTGGTTGGAGTTAGCACCTTATCTCTGTAAAGAATTCACCTCTGTGGATAACATTTACTCAGAAATAACGGAGGGCGAAGGGTAAGAAATTATAATTTTGAGAGATACAGGAACTAACCAGTCGTTTGTAGTGAGAGATGAGGGAATTCGCATTTTTTCTGACCTTTTTAGCCGAAAGTGTAGAAAAAGGGTGGGATAGACGGACAGAATTTAGTGTTGCCCTATGTCAGATTAGGTTGGAGTGCCAATTCAAGAAGTAGCATTGGGAGTGATTGACAGACGGTCAGTTCCAGGAAATCAGTTTGTTCTTGGGAACGGTTTAGCAGGGTCCAAGGTGAGAGTGACACCCCTGTTGTGGAAAAGCCAAAGGAATTCCAAAAAGCCGAGGAGTTAAAACAGAAATATCCTGATATTTTCCCAGACTGTATAATAACAAGATCCCATTATCATAAGTCACAGCACGAAGCTAAATCTAAAGACAAGGTTGAAGTAGTTGAAGTTCAGTTAGCGAACACCCTGTTTTATGTAATGTTGCAGGAAAATCCTGAACAGGCAGAGGGTCAGCCAGAGGTGTTTGGCTCTGAAAGGAGAAGGGACTTGCAACAGAAAGACAAAACGATAAAACATATATATGTAGATGCGTATCCCGAAACGGAGGCAGAGACTGTTCCTGAGGGTTATCATCTGAAAGATAGAATCCTGACACAGAAATGGAGACAGCCTCCTCTGCAGGTTAGGGCAGATCAGAAATGGGCCGAAGAGCATCAAATTGTGTTGCTGATGGCATATAGACAGGCGGTTTTATGGGTAGCATATTAATTACTTGTAGGAGGACACCGAGGGGTACGAAAGACTCAGATTAAGCTACAGAAATATTTTGATTGGCCAGGAACGAACAAGGATGAGGTTAACATTTGCCAAATGTGTCACACATGCTAAATATCAGCTACGCCATAGGTGGTAGTAAAACTAGCATGTTTGTTGCCAACTCCCGCATCTGAAAAACATTTCACACGGGTTATAAATGATTGTGTAGGTCCTCTTCCGAGAAATAAAAGTGGGAACCAGATCTTGTTACCATAACGGATGTGTCTACCAAATTTCTGGATTCAATCCATTACGGAGTATCAAGGCATGAAGTGTAGTAGATGAGTTGGGATCTTCCTTCACACGGTATGGGCTAACCAAAGATATTCAGTTGGAGCAAGGTCAAATTTTAGTGCTAAGCTGTTGAAGGAGAGTATGGAGAGCTGAGGGAAACAGCACTTTAAATCAAGTGCGTATCATCCTGAATTCCAGGGAGCTTGAAAAAGGTGGCATCAGATCTTGAATGCCATGTTGAGAACATACTGTCCTGAATACCCGAATGACTGGGATAATGGTATCCCATTCATATTATTTACCATTAGAGATGCCCCAACACGAATCTACTTAGTTCACTCCCTTCGATTAAATATTCGGGCATGAATTGAGAGGCTCTTTGAAATTCACTAAATTAAAATTGAAATTTGGCAATCTCACACTAGTTTATTTATCGGATGTGAGGGAGAGATTAAATCCAGTTGCTGAGTTAGCTAAAGAGGACCTAAACTGCGCACAGCATAAAATGAAGCAGGTGGCAGATATAAGCTCTGACATCAGACAGGGGATGACGTTTTCGTACTATTGCTAGTGATAGGAGATGCCGTCAAACCAGGTTTAGTGGTTGCTATCAAACTGAGAAAAAGTTGACTCAAGAGAAATATCTAGTAAAGATACCAGATAGAAATAAAGTTGTCAGGTATGTCATGTGAATATGTTGAAACTGTATTGTACTGGAGAGAAAAAAAGCTGGATAAATATGTTAGTTACTGCCCTGCAAAGCGAGGAATAAAATCCAGATGGTGAGGATTTTAGTGTGCCTCAAAATACATTTTAAAATGAAGAAGGCCTTGAGGAGTGTGCTAGGTTAGGAAACTATCTGCCTTATGAACATAGAACACAGCTGAAAGGTTTGTTACGGCAGTATAAAGACATTTGTAAGAATCAGATGAGGAGGACTAATGTTATTATACATGAACTATCGTAGGAAAAACAGCTCCAATAAAGCAAGACCCCCCTTGGATTAATCCTTTCAAAGTCACACAGGTCCTGAACGAGATGGAGGCCAAGGATATCATCGAACTGAGCCAGAGCAATTGTCATTCACTGATCATCTTCGTTCCTACACCGGACCATATTCAACGATTCTGCTTAGATTATTGGAACGTCAACGCCGTTAAAAAATCGGATTTGTACCGAATACTGACTTTGGAGGACTGTATCGAGAATGTCTGAAAGCCAATTACATCACCATGATGGACTTATTGCGTGGTTACTGGCTGATACCTTTATCAGATACGGTGAACTAAATTTCCACGTTTGTATCCCCAAATGGCCTATTTAAATTTAATGTGATGTCCTTTAGAATGAAGAACGCACCAGCCGCATTCAAAAGACTCATAAACAGAGTTGTCGCTGGGTTAACACACTGTGCAGTCCATTTGGACGATGTTGTGAACTTTCGACCTTCCTGGAAAGAACACATATCACAGTTTGCAGAGCTCTTTGAACGACTACGAGAAGCAAAATTGATAATAGACAAAAAAACTTAACTCGCAAAAGCAAATTTGATGTTCTTGTGCATGTCTGTGTGTGTGTCTGTGTTGTTGTGTGTCCGTGTGTATAAGAGTGTGTGTGCGTGCATGTCTGTGTGCGTAGGAATGTCTCTGTCTGTGTTTAGTGTAATGGTGGTCACCTGTAGAATCATAGAGTCATAGAGACGTACAGTATGGAAACAAACCCTTCGAAACAACCCGTCAAATCCGACTAGATATCCCAACCCAATCGAGTCCCACCTGCCAGCACCTGCCCCATATCCCTCCAAACCATTCCTATTCATAAACCCATCCAAATGCCTCTTAAATTTGCAATTGTACCAGCCTCCACCACTTCCTCTGGCAGCTCATTCCATACACATACCACTCTCTGCGTGAAAAAGTTGCCCCTTAGGTCTCTTTTATATCTATCCCCTCTCACCCCAAAACTATGCCCTCTAGTTCCGGACTCCACAATCCCAGGGAAAAGACATTGCCTGTTTACCCTATCCATGCCCCTCATAATTTTGTAAACCTCTATACGGTCACCCTCAGCCTCTGCCGCTCTAGGGAAAACAGCCCCAGCCTGTTCAGCCTCTCTCTATATTTCAAATCCCCAAACCCTAGCAATATCCTTGTAAATCTTTTATGAACCCTTTCAAGTTTCACAACATTTTTTCAGTAGGAAGGAGACTAGAATTGCACGCAATATTCCAAGAGTGGCCTAACCAATATCCTGTAGAGCGTGAGTTTTCCTCCAACGATACGTTGCTTTAATGCTAAAGTATAAGATGCTTACACCATGTGCGAACCACAGAAGTATGAAGCTGATATAGTGAGGAGGGAAATCACTGACTTCCTCCGGTTCTCCATCTCTGTGTCGTTATGACTCTCTCCCTTCCTCTGACCCCTCAGGCTCTTGTGGACTCTACTGACTACTAAAATGTACCTGACCGTCAGAGTATTCAAGAACAGAATTAACAGGAATGCGATGCAAGTGATTAAAATTATATCAAACCAGTTAAATCTCAGTCATCTGGGATCAATAAAATCCTGCTCTATACATGTTTCCGAAATGGCCACCACATCGAAGTCCAAGGTGCCAAGCCATGCTGCAAGTTCATCCACATTATTCCTGTTGTTCCTGGCGTTGAAGTAGATACACTTCAAACTATCGTCTTGATGGGTGGTGCAATCTTGCGTCCCTGAAACTTGATTTCGGACGTCCCTACTCTCAACCTTTTCTAGACTCGAACTACAGTTTTGGTTCCCATCCTCCTGCTGAATTATTTTAAACGCACCCCAGTAGCCTTAGTGAATTCCACACACCCCCTCCTCCCCAAGGATATTGGTACCCCTCTGGTTCAGATGAAGACCATCCTGATTGTAGAGGTCCCACCGACCCCAGAAAGAGCCCCAATTATCCAAGAATCCAAAACCCTCCCTCCTGCACCATTTCTGTTTCTTTTTAATACTTCTGGTATCCACAGCTCTTTTATTAAGTTTATTAAAATGTTTCACTTCCCAATCTACTTCCCAGAAGTAATTCTTAGAATTGTGGAACCCGACTGTAGCGAAGGAGTCTGTCAGTCCGTCAAGTTGGTGTTATGAAATCTCGAAAAAATATGGTCTCTTCCCAGGTAGTTGTTAAAAGTTGTGAGGTTTCCTACCTCAACCCTCCCAGGCACTGAATTATCATAACAACACCACTCTCTGAGTGAAAGCCGTTTCTTCAAATTCCTTCCAAGCCTTTTTATATTTACATTAAAATGTATGCCCTTTTGGCATCTGTCAAATGCCTGTCCGAGTTAGTTTTCAAGATCTTCCAATGCGCTTTGGGCAGAAATGGCGAATGCTTGATCAGTGACTTCCGATTTGCTTTTTACATTCTGTCTCTTTCAGTTAATTTACTGCTGATTTTGGTTCTTTCGCGGGAAAAGTGTGGCCTTTCAAACTGCACAACCTGTTGACTATGACAATGTCAGAATCACTGTTCATTCTCACTAACAGCATGCTGTAGCGATTCACAGACCATTACGACACCGGGTGCTTCCTCTTCCTCGGCTCTGTATGCAGTGCTGCCTCTTTCCTCATGCATGTCGCCAAAGACCGTCCTTTTTTCTTTTGATCGTTCTGCTGCCATTTGCTGCTGGAAACTGAAGAGTAAATATTGGACAAAGGAAGCCTTGGCTGTGGCTTTAGCTGCAACTGTCATTCTGCGCTGGTCAAAAATCATTCCATTCTATTTTTGGTTGGAACCTGGAAAGATAATTGACAATGTTCCAAGGTTATGCCGAACAGAGACAAGTTATTTTATTGATCCCAGATGGCTGAGATTTAACTGGTTTGATATCATTTTAATCACATGCATCGCATTCCTATTCATTCTGTTCATGAACACTCTGACGGTCAGGTAAATTTAGTAGCCAGTAGAGTCCACAAGAGCCTGAGGGTTCAGAGGAAGGGAGAGAGTCACAATGATACAGAGATGGAGAGCCGGAGGAAGTCAGTGATTTCCCTCCTCACTATATACATCAGCTTCATACTTCTGTGGTTTGTGCACGGTACAAACATCTTATACTTTAGCATTAAAGCAACGTATCGTTGGAGGAAAACTCACTTTTCATGGCGGCAGAAATGCTGAAGGATTTGAACTGCAGCACGAACACATTATTTTATGCACCTCCTCTGCCCACATTCAGAACGAAGCTCAGGACGCGGTGCAGCAACTGCTCACGAAAATTCTTTACTTATGATGGAAATACGATGGAGAGAGGTTGGAAGAGCGATTTGAAATGACCGACTGGCTATGAGTGATGGGTTCACCTGGAATACTTCGTCTTCACAGGCTGCCCTGTGGATGAATGTTGAAGACTGGCACGAGGTGTCTCTGCCTCCCCTGCATGGGAGGAGAGGGGCGAAACGGTGCTGCACCATGATGATTGTCAGACTGTCTCTGTCAGCTCACAATAAACACGTTTTTTACAACAAGGGAAAGGCTCCGGATGCTGATAATCTCCTCATTTGAGATGCATATTGGAGAGGCACATTTGTTTTCGACAGAGTTTATTGAGTCCACCTCCTGTCTACTTACTTCACAAGGATATTGTTCTCTCTCTCTCTCTCTCTGCCTCTTACTGTTTGTCTTTGTTTCTCTCTTCCTCTCTCGCGCTGATCACAGCTCTCAGTTTCTTGCTCAGGCTCTCTTTATCTCTGTTTGTCTCGCTCATCTGTCCCTCCCTCTCTGTATTGTTCTCCCTCTCTCTGCCTGTCTACTAGTCTGTCTGTCTCACTGTCTCGCTCTTTGTCTCTCTGTCTGTCTCTTTCTCTGTCTGTCTGTCT
>NC_057730.1:59547945-59556086 GCF_004010195.1 Chiloscyllium plagiosum | reverse complement strand
TGTGTGTGTGTGTGTGTGTGTGTGTGTGTGTGTGTGTGTGTGTGTGTGTGTGTGTGTGTGTGTGTGTTCGGCATTTACATGGGTGTGTTGCTTTCTCTGTAAATTTGTCTACATTTGTATGTGTGCATACATATGTATGTATACGTGTGTGTGTGCAGATTTGCTCTGATATCTGTGTTTGTGAGGGTGTGTGGGTGTTTCTTCATATATGTGTGTGTGAGAGAGAGTCGAAGTGTGTTTCTGTCACCCTCTGGTTGTGGTTCTGTCTTTATCTGATCATGAAACTCCCTGTCTTGGAAAACGACAAGTCGACCCGAGAGTATGTCAAGCTGCATAGATTGCACTCAATGCCATATTTCTGGCAAGGTGGAAAATATCTAAATATTAGTATCAGTACCTCATGTACACTGATAGCTGAACTGTTAATTCACTTCAAGGATCTAAGCCTACCGAAGCAAGACAGGGGAATGTTCAATGAAAGCAGTTATTCCGTCCACCTTTGAACCAAGATGCAATATTGGAGCTATTTGTGTTCATAAATAATTGTTGTTACATATTGAATCATTACTCCTTACAGTGTGGGAGCGTAATTTGGCCATTCATTCCATCGAATCGCTCTGGCATTTGATCATGAAGGATCTGTTTTTCAGTTCGATTCACCTGCCGTTTCCTCATAACTTTGGATTCCCTGACCAATCCGGAACTATTATACCACTATTTTTAATACATTTGTTATAGGCCAGATCAGATCCTCTCAAAACATTTCAAGATGGGAGGCCAGACCCCAACTTTTCTGAGCTAACTTGTTTTGAGCAGGTGTAATGTGAATATTCCAAGAGTGATGGAGCTTGTCAAGATTCCTCGGTTTGAAATAAAACAATTTATTTACAGAGTGCCGAATACAACACAAACAAAAGAGAACAGAATACAGCCTAACAACCTATCCGAAAGCCCAACAGACTATCTCAAATTAATAAATGTTTCAAATTACTGAAAAAAATAACCATAAACACCCCATGTCAAAACGGGTAAAATCAAACACAGGGTTTTACAGGAGAGATGTCAGAGAGAGATTCAACATGGAACAAATTCTTCCGTGTAGCCATTCCTTTTACCAGTAGTCTGAAAAGCTGACTGTTTGATAACACCAAAACAAACGAAACCAGATCAGACAAAAGCTGAACAGGGAGAATTGGCCACTCCCCTATCATTGATGTTTTTTACACTTAAAAGTTTTATGTCTGAGGCAGTGTCTGTTAGCTATCATAAAATTGGCCCAAAATCCCATCCAAACTGGACACCACAGAACCGTTGCATTTACAAATACTCTAAGAAAAAAAAACAAAAACAACGCAACCTTGGTAAGGAAGCAACACCATCACACACACTCAATGTCCTGGTCTCCACAGCCCTCTCCAGCAATGATTTCCACAGATTAAACACCGTTTCGCTGAATAAATCCATCCTCATCTCAGTCACGAAGGTTGTCCCTTCCCATCTGAGGCTGTGCCCTCATTTCCTGGTATCTCCGACATGTGGAAACAGCTTCCAAGCAGAAGCTGAAATGGGAGGACTGTTCACAAAACGAAGTACAATGCTGGCCTGAGGCTGTGAGTGACAGCCTCTGGGGCTGCTTTGAATTGGTGGACTGGACCGTGTTCAAGTACTCAGTTCAAAACCTGGATGGGTAGCCACCACCATCACAGACATCATTAGCAAATGCATGGTGAACAACGTATTGAAGACGTCAATCCGAGTGTTCCCCAAAGGTAGACCCTGAGTAAACCAGGAGACGCATTCATGACTGAAGACCAGACGGGCAACATTCAAGTGGGAAAAGCCAGACCTTTCCAGGGAATCCAGATCTGACCTCTGTCGGGCTATCAGGGATGCCTAGATGGTGTACCAGACCACATGAGAGGCCCATACTTACCAAACACATTCCCGCTGCCTATGGCAGTGCCTAAAGAACATTGTGGGATGGCAAATGAAGCGAACAAGACAGCAGACATAGACACATCCCTCTCTGAAGCGCTCAGTCCTTTCTCTGCTCGGTTTGAGCAGAAAGCCAGTGGCGCAGTGACACCTGCCCCAACAGCCCCTGTCACACATTTTCCCTCGGTCACTACCGCACACGTCATCACAGTCTTGCTGAGAGTCAAACCAAGGTAAGTGACAGGCTTGGATGGAATCCCTGGCCATGCACTTTGGTCCTGAATGGGCCAACTGGTGGAGGTATTCACTGACATCTTAAACCTCTCCCTCCAACAAGGTGAAGACCCAATCTCCTTCAAGAAGTCCACCACTAACGCCATACCTAAGAAAGCACATGCAACCTTGCCTTCCCAAATATTTTTGTTTCATCTGCAAAGTTGGAAACAGTGCATTAATTTCCTTCCTGCAAGTCCTTCATATACCCATTATGTCATGTTTTTCATGTATAATATACAAAATGTCTTGCTATATGTTGGAGTTGTTTCCGTCTGTACAAATATAGTTGCGTATTAGAGCTGATTGTGTTTACATGTAATAGTATTGTGCATTGGAACTTAAATATTGTGAGTATTGAAGATGTTTTTATCTAAATAGTGTTGTATATTAGAAATGTTCATGTCTGTATGTAAATCCTGCTGCGTTTTGTTGCTGTTTCTGTTCATACATCAATGTTGCATTAGTTCTTGTTAAAGTTGTGCTTTTCTTCTTCCAACCAACAATATGTTCTCTGACCATGTGGGTCTGGTACTGAGCTCTTCCAGCACATTGGGATGAATTTACAATCTCAGCGCAAGCCAGCGAGGCCACAGCACAGAGCAGCGGTAGTCACGTCTTAGCGGTTGTGGGGAATGATAAAGCAGGGACATCCAGTCTCTGGTTATTGTAGAGAGTAATCACATATTCTGGGGTGAAGTGCAATCAGTAAAGTGCACTGGGGAAGTGGAGATGGTTGAAATCAGATATAGACACGATTACACTCTGTAATAGAGAGATGATTCAAAGGAGAACAATGGGAAGAGGATTAAGTAGAAAATAGGCGAGGATTAACTGGAGAGTAAAAGAGAGAGAGCTCAAACAGGAAAAGGGGAGAGTTAAAGATAGAAAAGGGAGAAAATTTATTAGAATTTAATAGGGGAGAAGTATCTTAGGAATAAGAGGAACAGTCCTGATTACAGGGACACAGGAGGAGAGATAATAAAGGGGAAGCTGTAGAGAGTGTAATGAGGTCAGCCAGATAGATGATATTGAAGATGAGTTCTGTGATTGATGCTGATAACCTGGTACAATCAGGGAGGCCTGGCTAACAGATGTACACAGGAGTGCCAAAGGCACTGCTCACTCTATGACCCTCCTTTGTGCTCGCTGCGTCAGTGTCATGTTCTATGCAAGTGTAAACGCTGTGTGAACTGATGATGGATTACCTGCCTTTGTGGAACTTGAGAGGATATAATACAGAGCAGTAGGGAGAGTGTTGAATTCAAGGGTGTAATGTGTTTGTTCAATGAAGGGGAAAGGGGAGGGGATTTAACACAGAGTATTGGAAAAAGAATTAAATAGAGAGTAATAAGGAGGGTGTGAATACAGAATAGCAGGGACAAAGTTAAATACAGAGGAACAGAATGGGTTAAGTACGGTGTGGAGAGGATTAAATCAAAAGTAGCAGTGAGAGGGCTGATTAGAGGGTAATAGGGAGAAGGTTGAATACAGAGTGAAGATGAATGATTGTCATGTGTGCGGTTTAAATACAGCGGGTGAAATGGAGAGTAATTGCGAGAAGATTACATGCAATGTTTTGGGGACAGGGTTCATCAGAGAGCAACAGGGGGATCACTTCTCTCCACCTCACCGACTATTACTCATTCCCAATCCAATTGTCATTGAACCTCACAGAAATTCTCATTCCTCACACTTTCTATCACTGATGTCTCTTGTCCGCACAGTGCATTGTATACTGTATCCCCTGTCAAAATATTCTCTTCTGTACATCGTTACTTAGTATGGTCTGCCCGTACTGTTCGTTAACAAAGCTTTTTCCCTGTACTTCTCCACATTTTACAATAAATCAATCAAAGCGAATCAAATTAAACTCAGCCATGCCGATCAGATACCCTAAATTTTCCCATTTGGCCCATATCCCTCTAAACCTTTCCTATTCATATCCCCATAGATACTTCCCAAAGGAGAAGGTGAATACACCAGAAATGATGGGGACCAGAGGTGATAGAATCTTCACTGACTTTTTGTTTCTTGTATTCTTTTAATAAAAAAGTGGTTCGAGCTGTGAACTGAGAACTGTTTGCTGAGAATAACTTGTGGCCTTTTAGACTGCTTGGGGTAAAAGGAACACACCAAACGATCTTTATTTGTTTGTGAAACCAGGCCTTGGGGCTAATGTCGGATGACTCTGGCTGAAAAGGGTTTCTGCTGACAGGGAAGAACGTCCTGAAGATCAACAAATCCTTTGTTTTCAGATCATATGACAGGAAGCGAACTGACAGTTTGCCTTCGTAAATGTCCCTGTCCTCTATCACGGAGGTCTTGGACGACAGCGGATGGGAGAATCTATACCAGCAGTTACCACTGGAGGAGCTGCCCAAGGCCCTCAAGTCCTTAGAAAAGAGTCCAATTTCCAGAAGTGATGGCTTGCCACCTGAGTTGTTTTCACCTCTGTGGCACTAGATTGATCTGCAGCCGCTGGACATTTACAACAGTATGCGTCGAAGACGTAACCTATGTGAATCCAACAGCAAAGTTATCATCCCTCCCATCTACAATTCTAAGGAGGACAGAAAGGACTGACGAACGGTTTCACTGCTAAATGTGGTTTCCAGAATCCTCTTTGAGACGACTGCCAAATAGGCCAGGTCTGCTGTGGGATCAGTGATTCACCCTGAAAAAACCTGTGCTGTACTGGGCAAGATGATCTCTGAGAGTATCGCACTCCTCAGCGATTTAATTGTCTATGTATGAGATAGTGAGGTTGGAAACTTGCCTTATCAGCCTGAACCAAGAGAAGGCCTTTGACAGGAAATTGCACACCAACACATGGTTATACTTTCCAAAATTGGCTTTGGGAGCGGGCGCTGCAATTGGATTGGCCTGCTCTGCACCAACAGCGTTGATGCATTCTCAGAAAATAGGTGAGAATGAGAAAGCTTCCCGATCAGTCGTGGAATCAGGCAGTACTGCCCATTGCCACCTTTCCTGTCTGATTATTGTCCTAGAGGTGACTAAATAATTGTTGTGATTAATTAGCTATTGCCTATCCACTAAGAACTCAATCCATTTTTACCAGTTTATGTCTCAATTCCTTGCTGTTCTCTTTATTTGTACTGAGAGCTCTGAGTTTCAAATTCAATTTCTTTTTTCTCCATCTAAGCAAACAATTTAATTATTTTATGATCATTCTTCCCAAATGTGATGATATTGTTACACAAGCTGTCTCATTTTCTCCGTAATTTTTGGAGAAAGTATAAGAAATTACCTCATCTGTGCTGTTGTGTCAATCCAATGCTGCGACATGAGATAAATTAATCCATTCAATGTACATTGTGGCTTTAGATTCTTGGGTGGTTGTGACCAGTTAAAGATCTTGATGTAGTCCCACAGTCTGTTTCTGAACAAATACATCGCACATCATCATAAAGACAAAAGCAAAAAAAAAGGTTAGGTTTCGACAGTAACTGCATCACTTATCGCATATGTTACTGAGGATCTTCTGAAAATCAACTACTAACCCACTGGCAATAACTCTGTCCCTAAATCTGTGAGGCACGGGAGGGAAGTGTTCAATCCTGAAGACTATGTTTCAGACATGTAACATCGTAAGAGATGCAAGATGCGATTCTGCTGATTTTCTCTTTCACTCAAATATTGTCTACTTCCCATGATCAACTTCATTGCCCTCCGAAATGAGATTGATCCCAGATTCCCAAACATCTGTGATGTCTGACTGAATATGCCTCAGTAACTGGAGCATGTCTCCCCAGCTGGGAAGCAATCTCCATCCAATTGAAACCAAAAAAAGGCATAATGTATTCAGATCATCCCAACCTGAGAAAAATTTCCAGTAACAGAGACCTCCAAAGCCCTTGCTACTGGAACCTATGTTTCCAGCCACACGTTCTTCGGCCTCAAAAGCAATCGGAGTTGCCCATGGATCACCTTTTGAATTTCTGCCCGATTTGCTAATTTCTACTTTCAGAAACGCTTTGCTTTTTCTCGTGGTAATGATTGTCATGAGGTCAACCAGCTGGACCTTATTGGATATTAAATCCCTGACTGCGGCTGGTAATCTGGGACAATCAGGGAGACAACTGATTCTAAAGTGTGAATGCCAGGGATATTGAGATACTAAATACCTAATTCAGTGATTCAGTGACAGGCTTCTGTCAAAGGCACTGAATTTGTAAACTAGTGATTATCAATGACAGGATGCCAGACTCAGAAGGATCTTTTTGCCACCAAACAAAGTTGGTGCCAATGTGTACCAGGACTTCGGGCCCTTCACTTTCCACACTTGCCCGCTTCCACCCTTGTCCCACCTACAGTCCACCCCCCAAAAAATTGTGCTGAAGAGTTTTTCTGGGATTTACTCAACCCCAGGCACTGTTGAGACAATATATCATCCTGGACTCTGTCTAATCAGAACTGATGGTTCTGAAAGAGTCAGTCCGTCATTTTAGCTTTGTCCACTGCTGCTAATTTATGTTAACACATGAGCAATTGACATTATAAATCGGGGGGAAAAACCGGGGCGTTGGAAGTCCACGTCTATGCGCGTACAGCATCGATTCACCAGAATGATAGCTGAGCAGCAAAGGTTTAATGATGAGGGACTGAAATGATGCAAACCCAGGATTGAATTCCTCAAATTTAGAAGGGTCTGAGATAAGTAAAGTTTTCAGAAGAATAATGGAAACTACTGGCATTGAATGGAACGAAAGGCTTCTTGTTGACTCTTGATTTAGGACGAGGATAAGCATAAGTTTATCAATGATCTGAAATCATTCCAAGACTGAAATGAATCAAAAATGCCTCACGTATCTCTACATTATATTGCACAGACTATTGTGTGCTCATTCACTCACTGAACCTGTCCTTCCACTTCTCAGCGTTCCTATCTCCTCCTTGTCTTTTACCGTCCCACCCAATATTGTGCTGTTAACAATTGTCACACATGATGCCTTATTTCATTCATTGATAGAGATTATTCTTTTCATTTCCAACTGCTGCCAACACATTAACCGTCTCAACTGTCTACCCCCTCCTCCACTCCAATCTCTCACCCTCACAACGCACAGCCCTCCAATCCCTCTGCTCCAATCCCGACCTCACCATCAAGCCAGCAGATAAAGGGGCGCAGTAGTAATATGGCGAACTGAACTCTACACCACTGAGGCCAGACGCCAACTCGAGGATACCTCTTCCTACCGCCCGCTCGACCATGACCCCACCCCACATCACCAAACCATCATCTCCCAGACCATGCAGAACATTATCACCTCAGGGGATCTCCCATCCACAACTTCCAACCTCATAATCTGGGAACCCTGCACTTCCAGATTCTATCTCCTTCCCAAGATACACAAGCCTGACCACCCAGGCCAACCCATTGTCTCAGCATGCTCCTGCCCCACTGAACTAATTTTTTACCTACCTCGACACTGGCCTATCCTCCCTAGTCCAGGAACTCCACACATACGTTCGAGACACCACCCACACCCTCCACCTCCTCCAAGACTTCCTTTTCCCCGGCCCCCACCGCCTCATCTTCACCATGGATATCCAGTCCCTCTACACCACCACCCGCCATGACCAGGACCTCCAAGCGTTCCGTTTCTTCCTCTCCCGACGTCCCCAACAGTATCCTTGCACCGACACTCTCCTTCGTTTGGCCGAACTGGTCCTCACCCTTAACAATTTCTCTTTCGAATCTTCTCACTTCTTCCAGACCAAAGGGGTAGCCATGGGTACCCGTATGGGCCCCAGCTATGCCTGTCTCTTTGTTGGCTACGCAGAACAGTCCATCTTCTGTAATTACACTGGCACCACTCCCCATTTCTTCCTGCGCTACTTTGATGACTGCATTGGCGCCACCTTATGCTCCCGCGAGGAGGTTCAGCAATTCATCAACTTCACCAACA
>NC_057730.1:59542713-59546329 GCF_004010195.1 Chiloscyllium plagiosum | reverse complement strand
GATGCTGCCTGAACTGCTGTGCTTTTCCAGCACCACTAATCCAGAGATTATAAATGGCTGTGTCTGGAGAAATGATCGTTGTAGCAATCTCCAGGACCAACCTGACAACGTGACGATGACACATTTATTCCTGCTCTCTGTTTTCTGTCCTTCTTCAGTCCTCACACCATTTCCTATTTCCCCATCATTACAGGTCTCATCTCAACAGTGACACCTGCTCAAATATTTGCAGAATTTGACATTTCTGCACCCCCGTGTGTGCAAATCCCTCCCTGGCCTCAATCCACCGTCTCACGTGAAAATGTCCCATCCCATTATTAGTCAGATGTTTTCGACTTCTTCTCTGTGCTTCTGTAATGCACTGCATGGAACAGAGAATACCTCATCCCCAATGTGCTGCTGCACAGATCGTGTATGTCTCAGAGTCAGCTCTGAAATATGTCCAGGAAACTTGTATCCTAGTATGAGGATCTGTATTGACTGGAACTTACATAACCTTTGAGTGAATTTGTCAGAGTCTAATATTACTTGTTTCAATTCTTGCTGAATTGGAGATGTTATATTTGATTCAGAAGCTGTATGCGTGCAAGTTGAGGAATTGTATTGCAATGTTGAATTTATTACAATTTACAATGAGTCTCTTCCATTCACCAACTACAATCCAAACACAGAGCAGCAGCTTATAACCAGGGAAGCCACATCCCAGTATTAAGTAGAACGTTTCTCAGAAATACACTCAACAACTGTAATTTAATTCCTAAATGATCAAAGGTAAGGGAAGGATGAAACTGAAATAAAATGAGATTCCAGTGTTGGATAGATGGTGTTGGGGTATCAATGCTGGTATACAGTGTGGCACAGTGGTTCAGTGGTTAACCCTACTGCCTCACAGTTATCGCGGGTGTGTCTGGGTGGGATACTCGTTGCAGGATCTGTGTGGACTCGATGGGCCCTGTGACCTGCTTCCACATTGCAAGTATTTTATGATTTTATTCAACATACATTTTCTAGTGTTTGCTATTGACCGATTGAGATTTGTATCATCCTTTAAACCTCAGTTCTCACAATACTCTATGACAACTGGGAGTTCATTCACTGCTTTCACCTGCTTGTTACAATTCGTAAATAAATGTATTGAACCACATTGTAATGTAACAGTCCCCCAGGTGATGCCTGAAGGTATAAATGAAAGGCTTTAAGATTGTATCACCGCGATATTGAGTACAGAGAGATTGCACACACAAAGAGATTCAGACAGAAAATGACTTTTTCATTTCATCATATGCGGAAAATATTTGACACGACCCTTCTGATTGTAACAATTCCCGGTAAGTGCTTTGAACCATTGAAGTTATGTGAATATGTGTGAGGATTCATTGCGGGTTCACTCTGCCACTGACAATGATACATGGGCATGTTGTGCCCAAAGGTCATGCAGTGACAGGCAATCAGTTATTTCGTCTCAGATTATAGTCACACCATGGAATCCCGATCATCACAAATTCTGCGGGAACTGCCTGGGAAACTATTAATCTCTCCTGTGAACGTTCCAGAAATCTCAATTTCACTTGGAGACTTCAGGGAATTTCGGTGAAATTAAGAAAAGGAATCACTTTGGAAAAATATAAGTGGTAATACTTTTATGTAAACAATGCAAAATCATTTAGCTTGCGTTTGGTTCTGCATTTTTGAGTGAATAAGCACTGGGCTTCTCTCTATATCTGAAGTTAATGGATAATTTGAAGTTATTTCTGTTATCACAGCAATTTGTTTTAAAAATAGCATTGGAAGTTTGGCTGCGGGTTGATGGCTTTGTGCACGATTAAAACATTGTTTACTTTTGATACTTGCACCCCAGGGTGTTATTAATAGAGCCTGAAAGATTTGTTGGATAGTTCTGGAATTTGTCATTAAGAAAGAAACCCTTAAGTGAGAAAGCATAACTTTCACTTCAATCACTTTTGTCATTTCGTTTAGTTTCTGCAAGATCCTGGAACTGCGTGGATGAATAGATCAGTGCTCATGCGAAGGAAATTAGAGTTTTAGTAAATTCCATTGCCTTGGAATGAAGATATTGTGTTGGTCCCAGACACAAATGTTGGGACAAGGAAAACCTCTGTAGAGATTGTTTAAATTGAGTAGATTGATACTCAGGTATGCGGTGGCTCCAAGATTAAATTCACTGCAGTTCCAGTTCAGAAATGGAAGTCGCAAGTCATTTAGCCAAATGATAGATACATGGAATCTGGTGTGAATATTATATGAGGGCCATTTTCTTTGGAACGATACTGGGAGTTGTGTCTTATAGAAAACATAAAAGTCGTATCCTTTTGTTTCATTTAGGCATTGTATGTGCATTGTATGGTTTATTCTATTTTGTCATCATTTCTTTTGCAATAAACTTTTGTTTTGTTGCGGAAGCACTATTTGCAGCATTGTGTGTTTACGATTCATCAAAAGATCACTTTGTTAAATCAAAACAAATAAGATCATGATCCATCAAGCTGGATTTCTGTCCAGGATCTGCGTTGTCCTGTAATTTAATCAGCTGGCGTTAGAACAGAAATGAGGTTACTAAACACTTAGACTATACTAACTACTGAGAAGATGATATACTCACCCAACGCTTCAAAAACATTGTGCCGCAAACATATCCATCCTGATTAATTGTATGCCGCAGACCCTGATCAGACATCCACACGGAGATGTGATTCCATATTACCCAACCCAAAGTTACTACTCTCTCACTCTGCACCACAACCAACGCAAAACAAATTCCCTCATCGCCGTCATACCTGGAGTACTGGAACTACATGAGACACTGCGTGGATGTGGTTTTGTGCACCGTTCTGGTCATCACCAAGCAGTGAGGACAGAATTACACTAAGGACAGTACAGAAGAGATTTACTAAAGTAGTGTTAGGTGTTGATGGGAGGTTTACTGAAGACGTGAGGCCCACCATTTCATTCAGGAGATGATCTGGCATTCGCTGCTCAATTTTGGTGGTGGCTTGAGGGAACCAACCTTAACTCATTTAAAGAGAACTTGGATCTGCACCTGAAGTGTACAAATCTTCAACACTGTGGACCATGTTCCGGAAAGTGTGATCAGTACAGGTAACACGTTTATTCAGGTGATAGTGACATGAATGACTCCTTTCTATGTCATAACGTCCGTGTAATTGTGATGGGAGTGTAGAAAGACTGAAGAGTGTTAAAGTGAATGCACTTGAGGGGAGGGGTGTTAATTGGCCTGTGTCTGTGTTGTCTGTTTCCACCACTGGAATACTGTGGAGAATTAAATTGAATTTCAGAGGGGTCTGCTACCTTCCAGGTAATCCAAATTGAAGGACGTGTAAAGACTGTGGCTGGAAGAGCTGCTTTTTTTTTGCGGTATTTTAGGTGTCAGAGCAGACTTTCGCAAAATCATGGAGATGCAATTATTGTTTGAAAACTGTTGCATTGTTTTGGAAATTTGGGATAAAGAAGTTCCAAAGCAACACAATTATAAAAATGAGGAACAGAGACAGACTTAGAGACCACTGGTCAGTGAGAGAGAGGGGGTGCGAGAGAGGGAAAGCAACCTACACTGCTTTCTGACACACCAGTGAAGCTG
>NC_057730.1:59539673-59542086 GCF_004010195.1 Chiloscyllium plagiosum | reverse complement strand
GTGTGATGGATGGCAGCTACAGGAAGGGACATAAACACAAATACAGTCTGGTAGATGGGTTACTTATAGGTAAGATAGCAGAGTGAGGTGGGTAGTGAAGGAGTTTCCTGTGGCTAGCGCAATCTACAACATATATGATGTTTTGGAAAATGGAGGGGGTGATGGACTCTTAGGGAAATGTAGCAAAAACAGCCAAGTTTTTGATGCCAAGACTGGCTCTAATGTAACGAGGAGTACGTCAGGTTCCAAGTGATCGATTGTGATTGGGGAGTCTCTCGTCAGAGGCTCAAACGATGTTTCTGTGTCCACGAGTGCCTGTTGCCTCACTGGTGACAGAATCAAGGATATCTCAGAGAGGGTGCAGAATATTCTCAAAGGGAAGTGGGATCAGCAGGATGAAATTGTTGACAAAGGAATGGAAAAGGACGAAATTCTGAAGGGCGAATATAAGAGGTTATGCACGAATTTAATAGCATCCAGGGGATGCAGACAATCGAAATGTGGAGCTTGTTTAAGCAACAGATATTGCGTGTCCTTGATAGGTACGCCCCTGTCAGGCAGGGAGGATGTGATAAGGAAAGGGTGCCGTGGTTTACTACAGAAATTGCATCTTTTGTAAAGAAGAAGATGGAGGCTTATGTGTTGATGAGGCAAGATGGTACAGATGAAGCGATGGAGAGTTGCAGATCAGCAAGGAACGATTTATAAAGAGAGTTAAGAAGAGCAAAGAGAGGACGTGAGCAGTCTTTACCAAATAGAATAAAAGAGAATCCTAAAGCTTTATATCGGTATGTGAGGAATAAAAGATGATTAGGATAGGAATATGGCCAGTCAAAGACAGGAATGGGAAGTTGAATGTGGACCCTATAGAGATCGGAGAGCAAGGTTTCTCATCGGTGTGCACTCAGGGGAAGGACAATATTGTAGAGGAGAATAATGAGATACGAGATATTAGACTAGAAAGGATCGAGGTTAGTTACACACAGGTGTTACCAATTCAAGAAGGTGTAAAGGTAGACAAGTCCGCTGGGCCGGATGGGATTTATTCAAGGATTCTCTGGGAAGCTAGGGAGGCGGTATTTGAGTCGTCATTGTCTACAGGTTTAGTACCTGAGGACTGGAGGATTTCAAATGTTGTGCCCTTGTTTAAGAAAGGCAGCAGAGATGACCTAGGTAATTATAGACCAGTGAGCGTTACTTCTGTTGTAGGAAAGGTTTTGGAAAGGATTATAAGAGATACGATTTATAAACATCTAGCAAGCAACAACGTAATTTTAGGTAGTCAAAATGGTTTTGTCAAGGGCAGGTCATGTCTGAAAAAACACACTGAGTTTTTTGAGAAGGTGACCAAGCATATAGATGAGGGTAGAGCAGTTGACGTGGTATACATGGACTACAGTAAAGCCTTTGATAAGGTTTCACATGGTAGGCTGATGGAGAAAATGCAGAGGCATGGCATTGGGGGTGATTTAGCAGTTTGGATTAGAAACTGGCTTTCTGAAAGAAGGCAGCGAGTGGTGGTTGATGGGAAATATCCAGTTACGAGTGGTGTCCCACAAGGATCAGTTTTGGGATCACGGCTGTTTTTCATTTTCATAAATGACTTAGACACAGGCACAAGAGGATGGATTAGTAAATTTACAGACGACACGAAAGTGGGTGGAGTAGTGGACAGTTTGATAGAATTTTACAGATTGAAGGAGGACATGGATAAACTGCAGATTTGGGCTGAGGTGGCAAATGGAGTTCAATGCAGCTAAATGTGAGTTGATGCACTTTGGAAAGAATAACAGGAAGGCAGAGTTCTGGGTCAATGGAAAGATTCTTGGTAGTTACCAATTCTAGAAGGAGTGAAGGTAGACAAGTCCGCTGGGCTGGATGGGATTTATTCAAGGATTCTTGGAGTCCATGTGCATAGATCTCTTATTTAACTATACAAAACGTTGGTGTGGCCACACTTGGAATATTGTGCACAGTTTTGGTCGCTCCATTACAGGAAGGAAGTGGAAGCATCGGAAAAGATACAGACGATATTTACCAGGATGTTGCCTGGTCTGGAGGGAAGGTGTTATGAGGAAAGGCTGAGAGACCTGGGTCTGTTCTCATTGGAAAGAAGAAGGCTAAGAGGGGATTTGATAGAGACATAAAAGATGATCAGAGGATTAGATAGGGTAAACAGTGAAAGACTTTTTCCTAGAATGATGACGTCAGCTTGTACAAAGGGGCATAACTACAAATTGAGAGGTGATAGATTTAAGACACATGTCAGAGGCAGGTTCTTTACTCAGAGAGTGGTAAGGGCGTGGAATGCCCTGCCTGCCAATGTAGTTAACTTGGCCACGTTAGGGAGATTTAAACAATCCTTGGATAAGCACATGGATGATGATGATGATGGGATAGTGTAGGAGGATGG
>NC_057730.1:59538746-59539438 GCF_004010195.1 Chiloscyllium plagiosum | reverse complement strand
AGGGAGATTTGTGACAGCTGCTCAGAAATATTTAAAATAGTAAGGATGGATTGAGGAGTGTGAGGGAATGGGAGTCGGGCGCGTTGTTTGGGGGTGGGTCGTGTGGCCAGGGTGATATTGATGAAGGACTTAATTCTAAGACTGGTACAGTTGGGAAAATGACCAAGTCCAATAGACAGGGCATGAAGGAACAAAGCAGAGAACTATGTGGGACTGACAAATTAGATTACATTTATTTCTATATGAGATACTTAACCGAGAAGGCAGATGAACTGAGGGCATGGTTAGGAACATGGGACTGGAATATCATAGCAATTGCAGAGATGTGTTTCAGGGATGGACAGGACTGGAAGCTTGAAGTTGCAGGATAGAAATCCTGCAGGAAGGAAATAAAGGGAGACAAGAGAAGAAGGGGAGTTACATTTTTGATGCATGATTACATTACGGCTGCAGTTCCGAAGGATAATCCTGAGAATACATTCAGGGAAGCTATTTGGTTAGAACTGAGAACGAATTACCTTCTTGGGATTGTACTACAGATCCCTCAATAGTCAGTGGGAAATTAAGAAACAAATTTGACAGGGGATCTCAGTTCTTTGCAAGAATCATAGCGTGGTAATGGTAGGGGATTTTTTAGATTAGATTAGATTAGATTACTTACAGTGTGGAAACAGGCCCTTCGGCCCAACAAG
>NC_057730.1:59533121-59538246 GCF_004010195.1 Chiloscyllium plagiosum | reverse complement strand
GATGGGAGAATCTATACCAGCAGTTACCACTGGATGAGCTGCCCAAGGCCCTCAAGTCCTTAGAAAAGAGTCCAATTTCCAGAAGTGATGGCTTGCCACTTGAGTTGTTTTCACCTCTGTGGCAGCCGCTGGACATTTACAACAGTATGCGTCGAAGACGTAACCTATGTGAATCCAACAGGAAAGTTATCATCCCTCCCATCTACAATTCTAAGGAGGACAGAAAGGACTGACGAACGGTTTCACTGCTAAATGTGGTTCCCAGAATCCTCTTTGAGACGACCGCCAAATAGGTCAGGTCTGCTGTGGGATCAGTGATTCACCCCGAACAAACCTGTGCTGTACTGGGCAGGATGATCTCTGAGAGTATCGCACTCCTCAGCGATGTAATTGTCTATGTATGGGATAGTGAGGTTGGAAACCTGCCTTATCAGCCTGGACCATGAGAAGGCCTTTGACAGGAAATTGCACACCAACACATGGTTATACTCTCCAAAATTGGCTTTGGGAACGAGCGCTGCAATTGGATTGGCCGGCTCTGCACCAACAGCGTTGGTGCATTCTCAGAAAATAGGTGGGAATGAGAAAGCTTCCCGATCAGCCCTGGAATCAGGCAGTACTGCCCATTGCCACCTTTCCTGTCTGATTATTGTCCTAGAGGTGACTGAATAATTGTTGTGATTGATTAGCTATTGCCTATCCACTGAGAACTCAATCCATTTTTACCAATTTATGTCTCAATTCCTTGTTGTTCTCTTTATTTGTACTGAGAGCTCTGAGTTTCAAATTCAATTTATTTTTTCTCCATCTAAGCAAACAATTTAAACATTTTATGATCATTCTTCCCAAATGCAATGATATTGTTACACAAGCTGTCTCATTTTCTCCGTAATTTTTGGAGAAAGTACAAGAAATTACTTCATCTGTGCTGTTGTATCAATCCAATGCTGCGACATGTGATAAATTAATCCATTCAACGTACATTGTGGCTTTAGATTCTGGGGTGGTTGTGACCAGTTAAAGATCTGATGTAGTCCCTTAGTCTGTTTCTGAACAAATACATCGCACATCATCATAAAGACAAAAGCAAAAAAAAAAAGATTAGGTTTCGACAGTAACTGCATCACTTATCGCATATGTTCCCGAGGATCTTCTCAAAATCAACTATTAACCCGTTGGCAATAACTCTGTCCCTAAATCTGTGAGGTACGGGAGGGAAGTGTTCAATCCTGAAGACTAGATTTCAGACATACAACATCGTAAGAGATGCAGGATGCGATTCTGTTGCTTTTCTCTTTCACTCAAATATTGTCTACTTCCCATGACCAACTTCGTTGACTTCCGAAATGAGATTGATCCCAGATTCCCAAACATCTGTGAGGTCTGACTGAACGTTCCTCAGTAACTGGAGCATGTATCCCCAGCTGGGAAGCAATCCTCATCCAATTGAAACCAAAAAAAGGAATAATGTATTCAGATCATCCCAACCTGAGAAACATTTCCAGTAACAGAGATCTCCAAAGCCCTTCCTACTGGAACCTATGTTTCCAGCCACATGTTCTTCGGCCTCAAAAGCAATCGGAGTTACCCATGGATCACCTTTTCAATTTCTGCGCAATTTGCTAATTTCGACTTTCAAAAATGCATTGCTTTTTCTCGTGGTAATGATTGTCATGAGGTCAACCAGCTAGACCTTATTGGATATTAAATCCCTGACTGCGGCTGTTAATCGGGGACAATCAGGGAGACAGCTGATTCTAAAGGGTGAATGCCAGGGATATTGAGATACTGAATACCTGATTCAGTGACAGGCTTCTGTCAAAGGCACTGAATTTGTAAACCAGTGATTATCAATGACAGGATGCCAGACTCAGAAGGGTCTTTTTGCCACCAAAGTTGGTGCCAATGTGTACCAGGACTTCGGGCTCTTCACTTTCCACACTTGCCCGCTTCCACCCTTGTTCCACCTACAGTCCACCCCATCAAAAATTGTGCTGAATGTTTTTTCTGGGGTTTCGAGGCACTGTTGAGACAATATACCATCCTGGACTCTGTCTAGTCAGAACTGATGATTCTGAAAGAGTCAGTCCGTCATTTCAGCTTTGTCCACTGCTGCTAATTGATGTTAACACATGACTGACTGCGGCTGTTAATCGGGGACAATCAGGGAGACAGCTGATTCTAAAGGGTGAATGCCAGGGATATTGAGATACTGAATACCTGATTCAGTGACAGGCTTCTGTCAAAGGCACTGAATTTGTAAACCAGTGATTATCAATGACAGGATGCCAGACTCAGAAGGGTCTTTTTGCCACCAAACAAAGTTGGTGCCAATGTGTACCAGGACTTCGGGCTCTTCACTTTCCACACTTGCCCGCTTCCACCCTTGTTCCACCTACAGTCCACCCCATCAAAAATTGTGCTGAATGTTTTTTCTGGGATTTACTCAATCCGAGGCACTGTTGAGACAATATACCATCCTGGACTCTGTCTAGTCAGAACTGATGATTCTGAAAGCGTCAGTCCGTCATTTCAGCTTTGTCCACTGCTGCTAATTCATGTTAACACATGAGCAATGGACATTATAAATCGGGGGGGGGGCGGGTGAGGGGAACCGGGGCGTTGGAAGTTCACGTCTATGCGAGTACAGCATCAATTCACCAGAATGATAGCTGGGCAGCAAGGGTTCAATAATGAGGGACTGAAATGATGCAAACCCAGGACTGAATTCCTCAAATTTATCGGGGGTGAGATAAGTAAAGTTTTCAAGAGAATAATGGAAACTACTGGCATTGAATGGAACGAAAGGCTTCTTGTTGACTCTTGATTTAGGACGAAGATAAGCATAAGATTATCAATGATCTGAAATCATTCCAAGACTGAAATGAATGAAAAATGCCTCACGTATCTCTAAATTATATTGCACAGACTATTTCGTGCTCATTCACTCACTGAACCTGTCCTTCCACTTCTCAGCGTGCCTATCACCTCCTTGTCTTTTACCGTCCCACCCAATATTGAGCTGTTAACAATTGTCACACATGATCCCTTATTTCATTCATTGATAGAGATTATTCTTTTCATTTCCAACGGCCGCCAGGACATTAACCGCCTCAACTTGTCTACCCCCTCCTCCACTTCAACCTCTCTCCCTCACAACGCACAGCCATCCAATCCCTCTGCTCCAATCCCGATCTCACCATCAAGCCAGCAGATAAAGGGGGAGCAGTAATAATACGGCGCACTGACCTGTACACCACTGAAGCCAGACACCAACTCAAGGATACCTCTTCCTACCACCCGCTCGACCATGACCCACCCCACGTCACCAAACCATTATCTCCCACCCACAACTTCCAACCTCATAGTCTGGGAACCCTGCACTTCCCGATTCTACCTCCTTCCCAAGATACACATGCCTGACCACCCAAGCCGACCCATTGTCTCAGCATGCTCCTGCCCCACTGAACTAATTTCGACCTACCTCGACACTGTCATATCCTCCCTAGTCCAGGAACTCCACACAAATGTTCGAGACACCACCAACAGCCTCCACCTCCTCCAAGACTTCCTTTTCCCAGGCCCTCACCACCTTATCTTCACCATGGATATTCAGTCCCTCTACACCACCACCCCCATGACCAGGACCTCCAAGCCTTCCGTTTCTTCCTCTCCCGACGTCCCCAACAGTATCCTTACACCAACACTCTCCTTCATTTGGCCGAACTGGTCCTCACACTTAACAATTTCTCTTTCGAATCTTCTCACTTCCTCCAGACGAAAGGGGTAGCTATGGGTACCCGTATGGGCCCCAGCTATGCCTGTCTCTTTGTTGGCTACGCAGAACAGTCCATCTTCTGTAATTACATTGGCACCACTCCCCACTTCTTCCTGCGCTACTTTGATGACTGCATTGGCGCCACCTTATGCTCCCGCGAGGAGGTTCAGCAATTCATCAACTTCACCAACACACTCCACCCTGAACTTAAATTTACCTGGACCATCTTTGACACCTCGCTCCCCTTCCTGGACCTGTCTATCCCCCTAAATGACGACCGACTTGACACCGTCATATTTTACAAACCCACCAACTCCCACAGCTACCTGGATTACAATTCTTCCCAAACTACCTCCTGCAAAATTGCCATACCGTATTCCCAATTCCTCCGCCTCCGCCGTATCTGCTCCCAAGAGGACCAGTTCCATAACAGAACACACCAGATATTCTCCTTCTTCAGAGACCGCAATTTCCCTTCCAGCGTGGTTAAAAATACCCTCCAACACATCTCATCCACATCCGTCACCTCCGCCCTCAGACCCCATCCCTACAACCATAACAAGGAGAGAACGCCCCTGGTGCTCACCTTCCACATTACCAATCTTCGGATAAACCAAATCGTCCGCCGACATTTCCACCACATCCAAACGGACCCCACCACCAAGGATATATTTCCCTGCCCACCCCTTTCCAACTTCCGTAAAGACCGTTCCCTCCGTCACTACTTGGTCAGGTCCAGGTCCCCCTACAAACCACCTTCCCATCCTGGCACCTTCCCCTGTCACCGCAGGAATTGAAAAACCTGCCGCCACACCTCCTCCCTCATCTCCATGCAAGACCCGAAAGGAACATTCCACAACAATCAAAGTTTTACCTGCAAATCCACAAATATCATTTATTGTATCCTTTGCTCCCGATGCGGTCTCCTCTACATTGGGGAGACTGGACACCTTCTAGCAGAGCGCTTCAGGGAACATCTCTAGGATACCCGCAACAATCAACCATACTGCCCTGTGACCCAACATTTCAACTCCCCCTCCTGCTCTAACGAGAATATGGAGGTCCTGGGCCTCCTTCACCGCCGCTCCCTCAACACGCGACGCCTGGAGGAAGAACACCTCATCTTCCGCCTCACTTCAACCCTAGAGCATCAATGTGGACTTCAACAGTTTCCTCATTTCACCTTCCCCCACATCAGCCCATTTCCAAAATTCCATCTCAGCACTGTCCCCTGAATTGTCCTACCTGCCTATCTTATTTTCCAGCTATCCATTCCACCCTCCTCCCTGACCTATCACCTTCATCCCTTCCCCAGTCACCTATTGTATTCTATGCTACTTTCTCCCC
>NC_057730.1:59529333-59532709 GCF_004010195.1 Chiloscyllium plagiosum | reverse complement strand
TCTCCTTCCCCCACCTCATCCTAGTTTCAAACTTCCAGCTCCACACTGTCCCCTTGACCTGTCCGGACTTGTCTGACCTGCCTAGCTCCTTTTCACCTATCCACTCCACCCTCTCCTCCCTGACCTATCACCTTCATCTCCTCCCCCACTCACCTATTGGACTCTATGCTACTTTCTCCCCAACCCAACCCTCCTCTCATGTATCTCTCCACCGTTCAGGCACTCTGCCTGTATTCCTGATGAAGGGCTTTTGCCCGAAACGTCGATTAGAAACGTCAATTTTACTGCTCCTCGGATGCTGCCTGAACTGCTGTGCTTTTCCAGCACCACTAATCCAGAGATTATAAATGGCTGTGTCTGGAGAAATGATCGTTTTAGCAATCTCCAGTACCAACCTGACAACGTGACGATGACACATTTATTCCTGCTCTCTGTTTTCTGTCCTTCTTCAGTCCTCACACCATTTCCTATTTCCCCATCATTACAGGTCTTATCTCAACAGTGACATCTGCTCAAATATTTGCAGAATTTGACATTTCTGCACCCCCGTGTGTGCAAATACCTCCCTGGCCTCAATCCACCGTCTCACTTGAAAATGTCCCATCCCATTATTCGTCAGATGTTTTCGACTTCTTCTCTGTGCATGTGCAATGCACTACATGGAACAGAGAATACCTCATCCCCATGTGCTGCTGCACAGATCGTGTGTGTCTCAGAGTCAGCTCTGAAACATGTCCAGGACACTTGTATCCTAGTATGAGGATCTGTATTGACTGGAACTTACATAACCTTTGAGAGAATTTGTCAGAGTCTAATTTTACTTCTTTCAATTCTTGCTGAATTGGAGATGTTATATTTGATTCAGAAGCTGTATGCGTGCAAGTTGAGGAATTGTATTACATTGTTGGGTTTATTACAATTTACAATGTGTCTCTTCCATTCACCAACTACAATTCATTCACAGAGCAGCCGCTGCTAACCAGGGAAGCCACATCCCAGAATTAAGTAGAACGTTTCTCAGAAATACACTCAACAACCGTAATTTAATTCCCAAATGATCAAAGGCAAGGGAAGGATGAAACTGAAATAAAATGAGATTCCAGTGTTGGATAGATGGTGTTGGGCTATCAATGCTGGTATACAATGTGGCACAGTGGCTCAGTGGTTACACCTGCTGCCTCACAGTTCTAGCGGGTGTGTCTGGGTGGGATATTCTTTGCAGGATCGGTGAGCCCTGTGATGGGCCCTGTGAACTGCTTCCACATTGCAAGTATTCTATGATTTTATTCAACATACATTTTCTTGTGTTTGCCTTTCACCGATTGAGATTTGTATCATCCTTTATTCCTCAGTTCTCACAATACTCTCTGACAACTGGGAGTTCATTCACTGCTTTCACCTGCTTGTTACAATTCGTAAATAAATGTAATGAACCACATTGGAGTATAAGTCCCCCAGGTGATGCCTGAAGGTATAAATGAAAGGCTTTAAGATTGTATCACCGCGATATTGAGTACAGAGAGATTGCACACACAAAGAGATTCAGACAGAAAATGACTTTTTCATGTTATCATATACAGAAAATATTTGACACGATCCTTCTGATTGTAACAATTCCCGGTAAGTGCTTTGAACCATTGAGGTTATGTGAATGTGTGTGAGGATTCATTGCGGGTTCAGTCTGCTACTGACAATGATACATGGGCATGTTGTGCCCAAAGGTCATGCAGTGACAGGCAATCAGTTATTTCGTCTCAGATTATCGTCACACCATGGAATCCCGATCATCACAGATTCCGCGGGAACTGCCTGGGAAATTATTCATCTCTCCTGTGAACATTCCATAAATCTCAATTTCACTTGGAGACTTCAGGGAATTTCGGTGAAATTAAGAAAATGAATCACTTTGGAAAAATATAACTGGTAATACTTTTATGTAAACAGTGCAAAATCATTTAGTTTGCGTTTGGTTCTGCATTTTTGAGTGAATAAGCACTGGGCTTTTCTCTATATCTGAAGTTAATGGATAACTTGAAATTATTTCTGTTATCACAGCAATTTGTTTTAAAAATAGCATTGGTAGTTTGGCTGCGGGTTGATGGCTTTGTGCACGATTAAACCATTGTTTACTTTTGATGCTTGCTCCCCAGGGTGGTATTAATAGAGCCTGAAAGATTTGTTGGACAGTTCTGGAATTTGTCATTAATAAAGAAACTCTTAAGTGAGAAAGCATTACTTTCACTTCAATCACTTTTGTTATTTCGTTTAGTTTCTGCAAGATCCTGGAACTGGGTGGATGAATAGATCAGTGCTCATGCGAAGGAAATTAGAGTTTTAGTAAATTCCATTGCCTTGGAATGAAAATATTGTGTTGGTCCCAGACACAAATGTTGGGACAAGGAAAACCTCTGTAGAGATTGTTTAAATTGAGTAGATTGATACTCAGGTATGCGGTGGTTCCAGGATGAAATTCACTGCAGTTCCAGTTCAGAAATGGCAGTCGCAAGTCATTTAGCCAAGTGATAGATACATGGAATCTGGTGTGAATATTATATGAAGGCTGTTTTCTTTGGAACGATACTGGGAGTTGTGTCTTATAGAAAATATAAAAGTCATATCCTTTTGTTTCATTTAGGCATTGTGTTTAGAATAATGAGAATTATACACGTACTGCATGTTCATTGCCTTTCAATCTGCGTTGTACGTGCATAGTTTGGTTTATTCTATTTTGTCATCATTTCTTTTGCAATAAACTTCTGTTTTGTTGCGGAAGTAACATTTGCAGCATTGTGTGTTTGAGATTCACCAAAAGATCACTTTGTTAAATCAAAACAAATAAGATCATGATCCATCAAGCTGAATTTCTGTCCAAGATCAGCGTTGTTCTGTAATTGAATCAGCTGGCGTTAGAACAGAAATAAGGTTACTAAACACTAAGACTATACTAACTCCTGAGAAGATGATATACTCACCCAACACTTCAAATACATTGTGCCCCAAATATATCCGTCCTGATTAATTGTATGCCACGGACCCTGATCAGACATCCACACTGAGATGTGATTCCATATTACCCATCCCAAAGTTACTACTCTCTCACTCTGCACCACAACCAACGCAAAACAAATTCCCTCAGTGCCGTCATACCTGTAGTACTGGAACTACATGAGACACTGCGTGGATGTGGTTTTGTGCACCGTTCTGGTCATCACCAAGCAGTGAGGACAGAATTGCACTAAGGACAGTACAGAAGAGATTTACTAAAATGGTGTTAGGTGTTGCTGGGAGGTTTGCTGAAGACGTGAGGCCCACCATTTCATTCAGAAGATGATCTGGAATTCGCTGCAAAATTTGGTGGTGGCTTGAGGGAACCAAC
>NC_057730.1:59515246-59529266 GCF_004010195.1 Chiloscyllium plagiosum | reverse complement strand
GGTGCATCGTTTTTAATTGTAATCTTGCTGACATTCTTTTCGTAAATCTCCAACAGTGAATAGAGTGATTTTTTTTTATTGTAGATTTTACTGAGATCTATTTCTTGATTAAAATGTTAAAATATAAAGAATAGGCACTACTTTAACCTGGAGATGTGTATTTTAGAGCAGAAAGTCTGTGGCATTTTCTGTTACTGTAGATTTTTAAGGTGCAAATATGGCCCTTAGGAGAGTGATGTACTATTCCTGTCGGATATGGGATATTAGGGAGAGCTTCCATGTTACCAATGATTATGCTATAGTAAATGAGTTTGGTTGTGAATGCTACCAGATCACATGGACCAGTTGGGGCAGCAGTTAGAGGCAGTGAGGAAATTCCAGGCGTTAGGCGGTGTGATGGATGGCAGCTACAGGAAGGGACATAAACACAATACAGTCTGCTGGATGGGTTACTTATAGGTAAGATAGCAGAGTGAGGTGGGTAGTGAAGGAATTTCCTGTGGCTAGCGCAATCTACAACATATATGATGTTTTGGAAAATGGAGGGGGTGATGGACTCTTAGGGAAATGTAGCAAAAACAGCCAAGTTTTTGATGTCAAGACTGGCTGTAATGTAACGAGGACTACGTCAGGTTCCATAGATCGATTGTGATTGGGGAGTCTCTCGTCAGAGGCTCAAACGATGTCTCTGTGACCACGAGTGCCTGTTGTCTCACTGGTGACAGAATCAAGGATATCTCAGAGAGGGTGCAGAATATTCTCAAAAGGAAATGGGACCAGCAGGATGAAATTGTTGACATTGGAATGGAAAAGGACGAAATTCTGAAATGCGAATATAAGAGGTTATGCACGAATTTAATAGCATCCAGGGGATGCAGACAATCGAAATGTGGAACTTGTTTAAGGAACAGATATTGCATGTCTTTGATAGGTACGCCCCTGTCAGGCAGGGAGGATGTGATAAGGAAAGGGTGCCGTGGTTTACTACAGAAATTGCATCTTTTGTTAAGAAGAAGATGGAGGCTTATGTGTTGATGAGGTAAGATGGTATAGATGAAGCGATGGAGAGTTGCAGATCAGCAAGGCACGATTTATAAAGAGAGTTAAGAAGAGCAAAGAGAGGACGTGAGCAGTCTTTACCAAATGGAATAAAAGAGAATCCTAAAGCTTTATATAGGTATGTGAGGAATAAAACGATGATTAGGATAGGAATATGGCCAGTCAAAGACAAAAATGGGAAGTTGAATGTGGACCCTGTAGAGATCGGAGAGGAAGGTTTCTCATCGGTGTGCACTCAGGGGAAGGACAATAATGTAGTGGAGAATAATGAGATACGAGACATGAGACTAGAAAGGATCGAGGTTAGTTACGCACAGGTGTTACCAATTCTAGAAGGAGTAACTCTAGACAAGTCCGCTGGGCCGGATGGGATTTATTCAAGGATTCTCTAGGAAGCTAGGGAGGCGGTATATGAGTCGTCATTGTCTACAGGTTTAGTACCTGAGGACTGGAGGATTGCAAATGTTGTGCCCTAGTTTAAGAAGGGCAACAGAGATGACCTAGGTACTTATAGACCAGTGAGCGTTACTTCTGTTGTAGGAAAGGTTTAGGAAAGGATTATAAGAGATAAGATTTATAAACATCTAGCAAGCAACAATGTGATTTCAGGTAGTCAAAATGGTTTTGTCAAGGACAGGTCATGTCTGAAAAAATTCGCTGAGTTTTCTGAGAAGGTGACCAAGCATATAGATGAGGATAGAGCAGTTGACGTGGTATACATGGATTCAGTAAAGCCTTTGATAAGGTTTCACATGGTAGGCTGATGGAGAAAATGCAGAGGCATGGAATTGGGGGTGATTTAGCAGTTTGGATTAGAAACTGGCTTTCTGAAAGAAGACAGCGAGTGGTGGTTGATGGGAAATATGCAGTTATGAGTGGTGTCCCACAAGGATCAGTTTTGGGATCACGGCTGTTTGTCATTTTTATAAATGACTTAGACCCAGGAAAAGGAGGATGGATTAGTAAATCTACAGACGACACGAGAGTGGGTGAAGTAGTGGACAGTTTGATAGAATTTTACAGATTGAAGGAGGACGTGGATAAACTGCAAATTTGGGCTGAGGTGGCAAATGGAGTTCAATGCAGCTAAATGTGAATTGATGCACTTTGGAAAGAATAACAGAAAGGCAGAGTACTGGGTCAATGGAAAGATTCTTGGTAGTTACCAATTCTAGAAGGAGTGAAGGTAGACAAATCCGCTGGACTGGATGGGATTTATTCAAGGATACTTGGAGTCCATGTGCATAGATCTCTTATTTAACTATACAAAACGCTAAGGTGTGACCACACTTAGAATATTGTGCACAGTTTTGGTCGCTCCATTACAGGAAGGAAGTGGAAGCATTGGTAAAGATACAGACGATATTTAACAGGATGTTCCCTGGTCTGGAGGGAAGGTGTTATGAGGAAAGGCTGAGAGAGCTGGCTCTGTTCTCATTGGAAAGAAGAAGGCTAAGAGGGGATTTGATAGAGACATAAAAGATGTTCAGAGGATTAGATAGGGTAGACAGGGAAAGACCTTTCCTGGAATGATGACGTCAGCTTAAACAAGAGGGCAAACTACAAATTGGGGGGTGATCGATTTAAGACTGATGAGTGAGGCATGTTCTTTACGTAGAGTGTGGTAAGGGTGTGAAATGCCCTACCTGCTAATGTAGTCAACGCAGCCACATTAGGGAGATTTAAACAATCCTTAGACAAGCACTTGGATGATTTTGCGATAGCGTTTGGGGACGAACTGAAAATAGTTCACAGGTCGGCGCAACATCGAGGGCCAAAGGGACTGTTCTGCGCTCTATTGATCAATGTTCTATGTTCTATGTTATATCTGGATTACTCTCAGTGTCAAAAGCTCGTGAGTATAGGAATAGGAGGACACACAGACGAAAGTGTGGCTGAGCAGCTGGTGCAGGAGATATGGGCTCACATTTTCGTGTCGTTGGAATCTTTTCTGGGTAGAAGTGACCTGTATGAGGCGGACAGATTGCATCTGAATTGGAGGAAAAAAAACTTACTGTTCGGGAGATTTGTGACAGCTGCTCAGAAATATTTAAAAGAGTAAGGATGGATTGAGGAGTGTGAGGGAATGGGAGTCGGGCGCGTTGTTTGGGGGTGGGTCGTGTGGCCAGGGTGATATTGATGAAGGACTTAATTCTAAGACTGGTACAGGTGGGAAAATAACCAAGTCCAATAGACAGGGCATGAAGGAACAAAGCAGAGAACTATGTGGGACTGACAAATTAGATTACATTTATTTCTATATGAGATACTTAACCGAGAAGGCAGATGAACTGAGGACATGGTTAGGAACTTGGGACTGGAATATCATAGCATTTGCAGAGATGTGTTTCAGGAATGGACAGGACTGGCAGCTTGAAGTTGCAGGATAGAAATCCTGCAGGAAGGAAATAAAGGGGGACAAGAGAAGAAGGAGAGTTACATTTTTGATGCATGATTACATTACGGCTGCAGTTCCGAAGGATAATCCTGAGAATACATTCAGGGAAGCTATTTGGTTAGAACTGAGAATGAATTACCTTAATGGGATTGTACTACAGATCCCTCAATAGTCAGTGGGAAATTAAGAAACAAATTTGACAGGGGATCTCAGTTCTTTGCAAGAATAATAGCGTGGTAATGGTAGGGGATTTAATTACCAAACATAGACTGGGACTGACACATTATTAAGGTTTTGAATGGAAAGGAATTCATTTAGGGTGTATGCCAAACCTTTCTGATTCACTATGTGATATATCGACTATAGAATGTGCAATGCCTGACCATTTTTGGGATATATGACAGGACAAGTGACTGAGGTTTGGTTGAGAAAGCACTTTAGGGCAGAGACTGGTCTGTTAGTTTAAAATAGTGACAGAAAAGCATAGATCGAATCTAAAAGTTACAGTTCGAAATCGGAGGAAGGCCATTAGCCAAGAACGTTCAAAAGTTTATTGGAGGTAATTGTTCTCAGAAAAAGGGACAGCTGAAAATCGGAAGCATTCAAAAATGAGATAACGAGAGTCCAAAAAGAGTATGTTCCTGTTAGGGCGACAGGAAAAGCTGATAGGTTTAGGTTTTGGTAAAGAAAAGGAAGAAAACATTCGTCAGGTATAGGTAGCAGTGAACGAGTCAATCCTTAGAAGAGTAAACATGCAGTAGGAGTACACTCAAGAGGGAAATCAGGAGGGCAGAAAGGGGACACGAGATGATTTGGCAATAAGGTCAAGGAGAATCCAAGGACATTTATGAAATACATTATGGACAAAAGTGAAAATAAGGAGAGAATAGGACCCCCTCAAAGATCAGCAAGGCAGCCTATGTGTGGAAATGCAGAAGGTGGGGGTGATACTCAACGAGTATTATGCATCAGTGTTTACTGTGGAGAAAGGCATGGAAGATATATGACAGTCAGAAACTTTTTCCCCGGGTACAAGAGAGTGTTACAAGGGGACATAAATTTAAGGTGAAGGGTGGAAGATATAGGGGAGACGGCAGAGGTGGGTTCTTTACCCAGAGAGTGGTGGGGGCATGGAATGCGCTGCCTTTGGGAGTGGTAGAGTCAGAATCTTTGGTGACCTTTCAGCGGCAATTGGATAGGTACATGGATGGGTGCTTAAGCTAAGACAAATGTTCGGCACAACATCGTGGGCCGAAGGGCCTGTTCTGTGCTGTATTGTTCTATGTTCTATGTTCTATATAGAATGTGCGGAAATAGATGGTGACATATTGAAAAATGTCCATATTTCAGATCAGGATGTGCTGGATGTCAAAGAATGCATAAAGTTGGATAAATCCCCAAACCTGACCCGGTGTACTCTGGAACTCTGTGGGAAGCTAGGGAAGTAATTTCTGGCCCCTTGTTGAGATACTTAAATAATCAATAGTCACAGGTGAAGAGCTGGAAGAGTGTATTTTGGCTAATGTGGTGCCACTATGTCAGAAAGCTGGTGATGAAAAGCCAGGTAACTATAAACCGTTGAGTCTGACATCTGTGGTGGATAAGTTGTTGGAGGGAATCCTGAGGGACAGGATTTATATGTACCGTGTATTTGAATATGGAAGGAGTGATCAGAGATTTTCAGCATAGCTTTGCAGCTAGGAATTAATGTCTCACTAACTTGATTCATTTTTTTGAAGGAGCAACGAAGAGGATTGATACAGGGAGAGTGATAGACAAAATCCACATGGACTTCAATGAGGAGTTTGACGGTTTTCCTCATGGTGGACTGCTTTGCGAGTTTATACCACATAGAAGAGAGGGAAGCGAACTATTTCTGATGCAGAACTGGCGCGAAACTGGTAGACAGAGGGTGATGGTGGAGGGTTGATTTTTAGACTAGAGGCCTGTGATAATTGGTGTGCGAGAAGAGTCGGTGCTGGGTCCACTGCTTTTCGTCAATGATATAAATGATTTAGAAGTGAATATGGGAGGAATAGTTAGCAAGTTTGCAAATATCACCAAAATTTGAAGTGCTGTAGACAGCAAAGAAGGTTACCTCAGAGAACAATGGGAACTTGATAAGATCGGCCAATGGGCTGAAGAGTAGCAGATGGAATTTAATTGAGATAAATGTGAGATGCTGCATGTTGGAATGGCAAATTCGGGCAGGACCTGTACTTAATGTTGAGTTCCTGGGGAGTATTACTGAACAAACAGACCTTCGAGTGTAGTTCCATATTTCCTTGGAAGTGGAGTCTTCAGTGGATATTATAGCGAAGAAAGCGCTTGGAATGTGTTCCGTTATTGATCAGAGCATTGGTAAAAGGAGTTGTGAGATCATGTTGCAGCTGCACAGGACGTTGGTTAGGCCACTTTTGAAAAGGTGTGTGATATTCTGGTCTCACTCCAAAAGGAAGGATGATATGAAAATGGAAAGTGTTCAGAAAATATTTGCGAGCATGTTGCCAGGGATGGAGGGTTTCAGTTATGTTGAGATACTTAAATAATCAATAGTCACAGGTGAAGAGCTGGAAGACTGTATTTTGGCTAATGTCATGCCACTATGTCAGAAAGCTGGTGATGAAAAGCCAGGTAACTATAAACCGTTGAGTCTGACATCGGTGGTGGATAAGTTGTTGGAGGGAATCCTGAGGGACAGGATTTATATGTACCGTGTATTTGAATATGGAAGGAGTGATCAGAGATTTTCAGCACAGCTTTGCAGCTAGGAATTAATGTCTCACTAACTTGATTCATTTTTTTGAAGAAGTAACGAAGAGGATTGATACAGGGAGAGTGATAGACAAAGTCCATATGGACTTCAGTGAGGAGTTTGACGGTTTTCCTCATGATGAACTGCTTTGCGAGTTTATACCACATAGAAGAGAGGGAGAGCGAACTATTTCTGATGCAGAACTGGCGCGAAACTGGTAGACAGAGGGTGATGGTGGAGGGTTGATTTTTAGGCTAGAGGCCTGTGATAATTGGTGTGCGAGAAGAGTCGGTGCTGGGTCCACTGCTTTTCATCAATGATATAAATGGTTTAGAAGTGAATATGGGAGGAATGGTTAGCAAGTTTGCAAATATTACCGTTTGCAGTAAAAGTTTGCAGTTAATTTCCTGCTGATTTTTTTATTCTTATTCGGCGGAAGTGCGGCCTCTCTAACTGCACAACGCGCTACCTGTTGGCGATGGCAACGTCTGATATACTATTCATTCTCACCAACATAATGCTGTGGCGATTCAGAGTCCTTTACTTCCCAATGTGTTTCCTGGACATCACTCCTGTGTGCAGTGCTGTCTCTGCCCTGGTTCGTGTAGCCACAGACTGTTCTGTCTAGATCACTGTCATTTTCTCCTTTGATCGTTTTCTCGCCATTTACTGCTTGAAACTGAAGAGGAAATATTGGACAGAGAAAACTTTGGCTATGGCTTTGACTGCAACTGGCATTTTGCTCTCTTTAAAATGTATTCCCTTCTATTTTCGGTAGAAATCTGGGAAGAAAATTGACAATGTTCCGATTTTCTGCATAACAAAGTCAAGTTATTTTACTGATCCCAGATGGCTGGGATTTAAGTGGTTTGCCCATTCATTTTAATTCTGTTGATGAACACTCTGACGGTCAGGTACATCTTAGTGGCCAGTCAAGTCCGCAAGAGATCCTTCCACATATTACTTTAAGTAAGTCCGCTGAACTTTGATCATTTCCCTTTCCTCTCTCTGTGGTTCGGCGCGAAGTGTATTCATGTGTTCAGCTCTCAGAGTGTGAATTTCTCCATGTGTCTGTGTGTGTGCCGTGGGTGGGGCGGTGAGGGGAATGTTCATTGCCTTTGTTGGGATCTCACCCTATGTGTGTGTGTAGGTATATGTGTGTGTTTTGTTTGTTACCATGTTCCTATATCTCACTTTCACTGTATTTCTGTGTGTGTGTATGTGTGTGCTTTATGAGTGTGAGGGCATGTGGGTGTGTTTCTGCGTTTGTGTGTGTAAAATAGAGAAAGGGAGAGTGGGTGTGTTTCTGTGTCCTTCTGTGTGTGGTTCTGTCTGTGTCAGAGAACGTGGAATCTGAATGTAAAAATGATAAACCCACAAAACGTTGAGAAAAATGAATTTCACAGGTTGGAGACCAGTGAACACTGCCTTTGAGGTTATATTAGACGTGTGGGAAACGGTCAAGGGGAACAGCAAGGGGATCTTTATCCACAAAGATTTTGAAACGTTGGGAGACTGTGCAAACTCCAGAAATGCGTGCAGAGGGTGCTACTGTTATAGACGATGGGGATCGATATCACCGACGATCTCCAGAAGGTGAAAAGCCTGTCAGCCTCACTCGTACCTCAAAAGCCACCAAGGTAATCTCCGAGTGCGGAGGAGGATGAGACGTGCTCAAGTTTCCTCATCCAGAAGCTACATAGGGAGAGTTCTGTGCTCCGTAGCCTGAAAGAAGATGGTTTAGTAACCCCAGTCTGACAACCAAAAGATCACCAAGCGCTTTTCTTCCAGACTGCTGGCATGCAGCCCACAGACCGGACAGCGCCCAAGTAATTCCTGTACTCTATCATGGAGTTCTTAGTCGGCAGCCCACAGGAGAGGCTTAACCAGCATCTGGATGAGATGACGATGGACCTTGAGTCCTTAAAAATGAGTAAAATTCCCAGAAGTGATGGCTTATCGGCCGAGTTGTATTCCCCTCTGTGGGCTTTGATTGACCAGGACCATCTGAGAGTGTACAACAGTCTACTTCGAATAGATATCGTGTGTGATCCCATGATGAAAGGTAACATCCGCTCCATCTGCAATCAGCATGGGGAGAGGGACGACTGATGAATACAGATTCCAGAATCCTGTCTGAGGTCATCTGTAGCGAGCAGGATGACTTGTGAGACCCTCGTGATCCTCAGGGATAAGATCGTCCATGTGCAAAATGGGGAGGTGTACGCATGCCTCATCAGCCTGGACGAAGAGAAGGCTTTTTACGGGATATTGCTCACCTCCATGTGGGATGTGCTCTCCAAACTGGGCTTTGGCGATGGAATCTGAATGTATCTGACTGCTCTACACCAATCTCGGTAGCGCAGTCTCAATAAATGGATGGGAATCACAAAGATTCCTGACCAGATTTAGAGTCAGGCAAGACCGCACACTCTCTCCTTTCCTGTTACATTGTTGCACGAGAGGGCAGTGAATAATGTTTGTCCTTTTCTTATTGTTTACCTAATGTCTACGCACTGAGTACATTTCTATTGAGATTGATCAATCCATCATTCCCCATTTATGCATCAATTCCTTGTTGTTCTCTTTATTTAGACTCAGGACCTGGATTTCAGAATCAATTCTTTCATTCTCTATCTTATAAATAACGAGGATTCTGAGATCACTGTTCCCAATACAATAATACTTTCATATAATGCTATCTCATGGTGTTCATAATTTTAGAAGAAGGAATGAAAAAATGGCTCCCTGTTTGGATCTGTGCTCTTGTACTGACTCAGTGCTGCAAGATGAGACAAATTAGAATACCTACAATGTAAAAACAGGCCCTTCGGCCCAACAAGTCCACAACAACCCTCCAGAAAGCATCACACACAAATCCATTACACGAGCCAATGCAAATAACCTGGTGCCCCTGAACACAATGGGCAACTTAGCGTGGCAAGTTCACCTGACCTGAACATTTTTGGATTGTGGAAAGAAATCTGAGCCATCTCACACAGACTCAGGGAGAATGTGCAAACACCTCACAGACAGTGCCCTGACGCTGGAATCTAAACCTGAGTCCCGGGTGCTGTGAAGCAGCAGAGCAAACCACAGAGCTACCACGCCGCCCTGGAAGCAGTCATTTTAATGTGCCATGTGGCTTTAAGGCCTTGACTGATTATAAACCGTTCAAGATTTTGGCATGTTCTTCCAATCTGTTTCTGATCAAATGCCTCACGCATCATCACAAATAATAAATAATAATGGTGAGCCGTCAACATTAGCTGTATGACTTAATGCTTATGTTATTGACGATCTCCCGAAAATTCACATCAAGTGCTCCAGAAAGAACCTTGTTCCCAATTCTGTGAGACATGTGAGGGAATTGTTTGATGTGGAAGGCCAGGCTTCTGAAGCAGAACGTCTTTCCAGATCCAGAACGTGTTTCTCCTGCTTTCCCCTTTCACTCACAGATTGTCTACTTCCCATACCCAGCTTCACATCCCTGCTAACTCAGCTGAATCCCAGTTTCCCAACCCTCTGACAGATCTGATCTAATATTCCATAACAGCGGTGGCATAGCTCCCAGAAGAGTAGCAATCCGCATCCAGTTATGCAGGAACCCACGATTCCGATACATGCAGATTGCACCAGCCCCGAAACCTTACCAGTAATCGAGATTGCCCCAAACCTTCCTCCAGAAACCGATATTGCTCACCATCCGTTCATATGCCCTAATGTGCACACGAAGTAACCGGGGAGCAGCTTTTCATTCTTTTGCCCGATTTGCAGAATTTTACTTACAGGAATTCATTGCTGTTTCTACTTGTCGTTGTCAGGAGGTCAGCCAGCCGGACCTGATAGGGTATGAGTTCCCTGACTGGGCCTGTTATTTGGGTCCAATCAGGGAGTCCGAGCTGATGGTAAAGGGTGAATGGTAGGGATATTGAGATGCTAAGTCCCTGAATCAGTGAAAGGCTATTGTTAAAGTTGATGCATTTCGAAATAAAGGGTGATTTATGATAGGATGCTGTACTTTGAAGGGTTGTTATGCTTCCAAACATTGCTGTTGCCAATGTGGACCAGGATGACTGGGTCCTTACTTTGCACACTATCTAGCTCCTGTCCCTGTCCAACCCCAATCCCACCCCAATCGCACTCAACAAGCAAGATGTGCTGCAGTTGTTCTGTGATGTCCTTGACCCTGCGCACTGTTGAGGCAATATACCATCCTGAACTCTATCAAATCAGAACCGAGGATTCTGAGTTAGACAACTATTTCGGGATTGTCCACTGTTGCCATTTGACGTTAACACAGCACCTACCCTGACTTTATAAACAGAATAAAACAAAAAAAAACGTGGGGAATTGAGAGACCATGTCTATTTGAGTGCAGCATTGATTGACCAGAATGATTGCTGTACAGCAAGGTGAGAAATGGCTCAAACCCTGTGTTGTGTTCCACAAATTTAGAAAGATCTGAGAGGAATAAACATTTCAAGAGAATATTGGAATTCACTCGCCCCGAATGGACAGGGAGGCTTCTTGTTGGCTCTTGATTTAGGACAAACTTACAGATCTATACATTTATCGTAGGCCTGAAATCTTTCCAAAACTGACATGAAGGAACTATGCCTCAGATTTCTCCACATGATATTGCACAGACTATTTTGTGCTCTTTCACTCACTGAACGTTTCCTTCCCCTTCCCAGCGATCTTAGGTCCTCCTTGTATTACACTGTCCGACCCAACATCATGTTAGCCAACGTAACACATGATCGCATCACCTCAGTCATTGATAGAGAATTTCAATGAGTGTGTCTCAAGTAGCAGTCCCTTTTAGGACTCATTAATACCTACCTGACTACCTTATAATGGTATATTTATTCCTGCTCTCTATTTTATGCCCGTTATCAGTCTTCACACCAAGTCCCATTTCCCCACCATTACAGGCCCTGCAGTGATCTGTCGGAGGATTTGTATTCATTTGAGCTTAAGTAACCTTTGAGGGCAATTTTCAGTGAGTATTTTACTTGTTTCAAGTCTTGCCTTCACTGAAGAAATTATGTTCGATTGAGAAATTGTATCCGTGCAAGGTGAGGAAATCTATTGCGATACTGGATTTTTTAAAACATGCAATGTGTCATCTCCATTACCAACTGTTATCCCTTTACAGAACAGCCATTGATAACTACGGAAGCCACATCCCAGTGTTGATGAGAAAGTTCTCAGAGTTGGAATTTAATTTCCAATTGTTCAAGGCAAGTGGAGGACGAAATAAATTAAAAGGAGATTTCAAAGTGGGCTGTATTGTGTCGCTTTGTTAATGCTTTTGCATAGGGCGGCTCTCTGCTGTCTCACAGTGTCAGGGGTTGGGTCTGAGTGGGATACTTTTGGCGGGTCAGGGTAGCCTCGATCGGCCAATTGGCCGACTTGCACGCTGTAATGATGTTTCGAATTTACTCAACACGCATTTTGCAAAGTTTGATTTTCACCGATTGAGATTTGAACCAATAAAACTCTGAACCAATAATACTCTGCCACAACTGGGAGTTAACTCGCCGTTAACATCTGTTTGTACAATTAATTTAAAAATAAATTGAACCACTTTGTAATGTAACAGACACACAGGCGATGTCAGTAAGTATTAATGAAAGGCTTTAAGATGGTATCACCTCAGCACTGAGTGCTGAGGGATTGCCTGCGCAAACAGATTCAGGCAGAAAATTATGTTTTGTATTAATCATGTGCGGAAAATGTTTTACACGAATATTCCGATTGTCGCAATTCCTTGTAAATGGCTTTCATGATTGAATTGCTGTGAATCTGTCTGAGAATTCGCTGCAGTTTCATGCTGCCACTGACAGTGATACCTTGCCTGTTCAGGCCACCTTCACACAAGGGAGATGAATTGGTGAATTCGTCTCACAGTGGATACTGAAGGAACTGCCTGGGAATTTGAACTTTCTTCTGCTTAACTTTTCAGCTCTTCCATGAAATTTCGTGATCTCTCCCTTTCAATTAGAAACTGCGCAGAGAACCATACTTCTCCTCCCCAAATTACTACCCCGGCAACCTTCACCAGAGTCAACCAATCCCCCTCTCCCCCTGCCAGCGCTACAACACTGGAAGTACGTGAAACGTTGGATTGCTAACAGCTGCAGTTTTGTGCACAGTTCTGATCACCAGCTAATAGTGAGGACAGAGTTGCACCGAGGAGAGGACTGAAGAGTTTTACAAGACTGTTGCGACAACGTGGAAAATACTGCAGCGCTGAGTAAAAATCCTGATCCTCCAAATCGCTCAAAACTGCTTATCTTTAACCTTTAAAATTATGCCCCCATCTCCTCTGTCAATTGTCTCATCCTAATTAATTAAAGCCAGGAGTGAGCAGCTTTGAAACGAGTCAGGCTTGGAGCTGTCATGTTGAAAAGTGGCATCTGATCCCTCCCTCCTGACCCAGTTAGGTGCTAACATCTTCCATTGCTCTTGGGGCAGAGCAGAGATTGTTTGATCAGTAATTTCCAATTTCCATTTTAACTCCTGTCTTTTCCAGTTAATTTCCTGGTGGTTTTGTTTCTCTCATGGGGAAAGTACAGCCTCTCTAACTGCACAACATGCTGCTTTCGGGTGTGGCAACGTAGGATTTACTGCTCATTGTCACGAACATCAAACTGTTTACCTCCTGTCTTTTCCAGTTAATTTCCTGGTGGTTTTGTTTCTCTCATGGGGAAAGTACAGCCTCTCTAACTGCACAACATGCTGCTTTAGGGTGTGGCAACGTAGGATCTACTGCTCATTGTCACTAACATCAAACTGTGGCCACTCAGCCACTTTTACTTTTCAAGGTGTTTCCTGGACATCATCCCCGTGTACAGTGCTAATTTTTTTTTAATCAGTGCATCCACAGACTGTTTCGTCTGGTTCACCTTTTCACGTTTTATCGTTTCGTGGGCATTTACTGCCTGAAACTGAAGAGAAAACTTTGGACTGAAAAAGCCTTGGCTGTGTTTCAAGCTATGAGGAGAAAGTGAGGTCTGCAGATGCTGGAGATCAGAGCTGAAAATGTGCTGAAAATGTCCTGAAGAAGGGCTTATGCCCGAAACGTCTATTTTCCTGTTCCCTGGATGCTGCCTGACCTGCTGCGCTTTTCCAGCAACACATTTTCAGCTGTGTTTCTAGCTATAACAGGCATTTTGTTCTGTTCATAAAATATTCTCTTCTATTTTCGGTTTCATGCAAAGTGGACAGTTGACAAAATTCCATGGGACTGCTATATAAACTCAAGTTATTTTATTGATATAAGGTAGTTGGTGTTTAAATGGTTTGATAACATTTCAACCCCTTTCATCCTATCCCTGTTAATTCTTCTGATGAACACTCTGACGGTCAGGCACATTTTAGTGGCCAGTCGAGTCCGAAAGACAGAGGAAGGGAGAGCGTCACAAAGATGCAGAGATGCAGAGCCGAAGCCAGTCGGTGATAAGCCTGTTCACCATAACCATCAGCTTTATACTTGTGGTTCGTCGACAATGCAAACATTTTATATTTTAACATTAAAGGAACAACTGGTGGGAAGTACAGATATCTAGGTATTTTTACGGGCGTCTGAGAGATTTTGAAGGATTTCTGCTGCAACATAAACACTTTATTTTATGTAATGACTCTGCCCAAGTTCAGAGCGAAGTTCAGGAATGCGGTGTACCAACTGGTCATGTAAATTCTTCACTTAATGACTCAGCAAAACAACTGAGAAAGTTCCAGAGGCAGCCGCCGTGTTCCCAGTGCAGACATTGTATATGTACGGCCAAGAATCCAGTTTC
>NC_057730.1:59496833-59514746 GCF_004010195.1 Chiloscyllium plagiosum | reverse complement strand
CCTGCATAGGAAATGGAGAGAACCCTCCTGACAGTCTTCAACTCTCATCCACAGGGCAGTCCGTCAAGACACCATGTTCCAGCTGAACACAACACTTATATGCTGTCCATTATTTCGAGTCACTCCTTCAGCCTCTTTCCATCCTCTTTGCATTTTAAGTGAAGAATATACGTGACCAGTTGCTGCACCGAATTCCTGAACTTCTCTATGAACCTGGGCAGAGTCGCAGCATAAACTACTGTGTTCGTGCTGCAGTTTAAATCCTTCAGCATTTCTCCAGGGAACGTAATCTGGATTAGACGCCTGTTCCACGAACGACGGGCTTTGTTAATGTTAAAGTAAAAGACGTTTGCACTGTACACTAACCACAAAAGTATGAAGCTGACGGATATGGTGAAGAGGGAAATCACCGATCTCCTCTGGCTCTCTATCTCTGTGCCTTTGTGACTCTCTGCCTTCCTCTGATCCCTCAGGCTCTTGCGGGCTTGACTGGCCACTAAGATGTACCTGACCGTCAGAGTGTTCATCAACAGAATTAAAATGAATGGGATGAAAGGAGTTAAAATGATATCAAACCACTTAAATCCCAGCCATCTGGGATCAGTAAAATAACTTGACTTTGTTATGCAGAAAATCAGAACATTGTCAATTTTCTTCCCAGATGTATACCGAAAAGAGAAGGGAATACATTTTAAACAGAGCAAAATGCCAGTTGCAGTCAAAGCCACAGCCAAGGTTTTCTTTGTCCAATATTTTCTCTTCAGTTTCAAGCAGTAAATGGCGAGAAAACGATCAAAGGAGAAAATGACAGTGAACCAGACAGAACAGTCTGTGGCTACACGAACCAGGACAGAGACAGCACTGCACACAGGAGTGATGTCCAGGAAACACCTTGGGAAGTAAAGGACTCTGAATCGCCACAGCATTATGTTGGTGAGAATGAATCGTATATCAGACGTTGCCATCGCCAACAGGCAGCGCGTTGTGCAGTTAGAGAGGCGGCACTTCCGCCGAATAAGAATAAAAATCAGCAGGAAATTAACTGCGAAAGACAGAAGGTAAAAGGCAAATCGGAAATTACTGATCAAAACTTCTCTGCATCTGCCCAGAGAGCAATGGAAGATCATCACATCTAACTGGTGCAGGGAATTGACAGACGGAAAAAGAGGCATAATTTGCAAGGTGAAATGTAAGAGTTTGGGGTTATTTGAAGAAAATGCTTTCACCCAGAGAGGAGTGGATGGTCTGTAAACGCAGCACTTGGGAGGGTATTGAGGGTGGAAACCTCACAACCTTTAACAACAACCTGGGACGTGACTAGATTTGATCTAGCTTTGATAGCACAAGCTTGATGGACCGACGGACCTCTTCAGTACAGTCGTGTTCCATGACTCTAAACATTGCTTGTGTTAAGTGAAATATTTTCATGAAATGAATCAAAGGCTGTGGAGACAGGAAATAAGAAACAGAAGCAGAAACAGCTGGTGAAACTCAATAGGTATGGTTGCATCTGTGGAGAGAGAAACAGAGTTAATGCAATCATTCTTCATCAGTCCACCTTCCTCTGAACGTTTGTCAAGGATCTCAAAACATCAACTTGGTTTTCTCCTCGCACAAGACCCGATCATTGAATACAAAGGACGGGGAATTGGGATTCATGGTGTTTTTATTTATATAAAATAAAACATTTGATCGACTGCTTTTAGCATACTGAGCGTAGTGACAGTCACAGAGATGTACAGCACGGAAACAGACCCCTTGGTCTAAATCGTCCTTGCTGACCTGATATTCCATAATAAACTAGTCTAATATGTCCCCATATCCCTCGTAACTTTTCCACTTAATTTACCCGTCCATTTGAATTTTTAATGTTTAATTGTACCAGCCTTCACCATTTCGTCTAGCTTTTCATTCTATACCTGCACCACCATTTGCATGAACAATGTTTTCCTTTGGTACCTTTTAAATCTTTCTCCTCTCAATCGAAACTTATGTCTTCTAATCTCTGGGGCCCCCCGCACCAGGGAAAATATATTGTCTATGTGCCCTATCCATGCCCCTCATGATTTTATAAAACTCTATAATGTCACCCCTCAGCCTCCGATGCTCCAGAGAAAACAGCCCCAGCCTATGGAGCTTCTCAGTATAACTGAAACCCTCCATCCCTGGCAACATGCTCGCAAATATTTTCTGAACACTTTCATGTTTCATATCATCCTTCCTTTTGGAGTGAGACTAGAATATCACACACCTTTTCAAAAGTGGCCTAACCAACGTCCTGTGCAGCTGCAACATGATCTCACAACTCCTTTTACCATTGCTCTGATCAATAACGGAACACATTCCAAGCGCTTTCTTCGCTATCCTATCCACTGAAGACTCCACTTCCAAGGAAATATGGAACGACACTCGAAGGTCTGTTTGTTCAGTAATACTCCCCAGGAACTTAACATTAAGTACAGGTCCTGCCCGAATTTGCCATTCCAACATGCAGCATCTCACATTTATCTAAATTAAACTCCATCTGCTACTCTTCAGCCCATTGGCCCATCTGATCAAGATCCCATTGTTCTCTGAGGTAACCATCTTTGCTGTCTACAGCACTTCAAATTTTGGTAATATTTGCAAACTTGCTAACCATTCCTCCCATATTCACTTCTAAATCATTTATATCATTGACGAAAAGCAGTGGACCCAGCACCGACTCTTCTCGCACACCAATTATCACAGACCTCTAGTCTAAAAATCAACCCTCCACCATCACTCTCTGTCTACCAGTGTCACGCCAGTTCTGCATCAGAAATAGTTCGCTCTCCCTCTCTTCTATGTGGTATAAACTCGCAAAGCAGTTCGTCATGAGGAAAACCGTCAAACTCCTCACTGAAGTCCATATGGATTTTGTCTATCACTCTCCCTGTATCAATCTTCTTCGTTACTTCTTCAAAAAAATGAATCAAGTTAGTGAGACATTAATTCCTAGCTGCAAAGCTGTGCTGACAATCTCTGATCACTCCTTCCATATTCAAATACACGGTACATATAAATCCTGTCCCTCAGGATTCCCTCCAACAACTTATCCACCACCGATGTCAGACTCAACGGTTTATAGTTCCCTGGCTTTTCATCACCAGCTTTCTGACATAGTGGCATGACATTAGCCAAAATACAGTCTTCCAGCTCTTCACCTGTGACTATTGATTATTTAAGTATCTCAACAAGGGGCCAGAAATCACTTCCCTAGCTTCCCACAGAGTTCCAGAGTACACCGGATCAGGTTTGGGGATTTATCCAACTTTATGCATTCTTTGACATCCAGCACATCCTGATCTGAAATATGGACATTTTTCAAGATGTCACCATCTATTTCCACACATTCTATATAGAACATAGAACATAGAACAATACAGCACAGAACAGGCCCTTCGGCCCACGATGTTGTGCCGAACATTATTCCTAGCTTAAGCACCCATCCATATATCTATCCAATTGCCGCTTAAAGGTCACCAACGATTCTGACTCTACCACTCCCACAGGCAGCGCATTCCATGCCCCCACCACTCTCTGGGTAAAGAACCCACCCCTGACGTCTCCCCTATACCTTCCACCCTTCACCTTAAATTTATGTTCCCTTGTAACACTCTCTTGTACCCGGGGAAAAAGTTTCTGACTGTCATATATCTTCCATGCCTTTCTCCACAGTAAAACTGATGCAAAATACTCGTTGAGTATCACCCCCACCTTCTGCATTTCCACACATAGGCTGCCTTGCTGATCTTTGAGGGGGTCCTATTCTCTCCTTATTTCCACTTTCGTCCATAATGTATTTCAGAAATCTCCTTGGATTCTACTTGACCCTTTTTGCCAAATCATCTCGTGTCCGCTTTCTGCCCTCCTGATTTCCCTCTTGAGTGTACTCCTACTGCATGTTTACTCTTCTAAGGATTCACTCGATCTCTGCTACCTATACCTGACGAATGTTTCCTTACTTTTCTTTACCAAAACCTATACCTATCAGCTTTTCCTGTCGCCCTAACAGGAAGATATTCGTTTTGGACTCTCGTTATCTCATTTTTGAAGGCTTCCGATTTTCAGCTGTCCCTTTTTCTGAGAACAATGACCTCCAATAAATTTTGAACGTTCTTGGCTAATGGCCTGCCTCAGATTTCGAACTTTAACTTTTAGATTCGATCTATCCTTTTCCGTCACTATCTTAAATTAACAGACCAGTCTCTGCCCTAAAGTGCTTTCTCAACCAAACCTCAGTCACTTGCCCTGTCATATATCCCAAAAGATGGTCAGGCTTTGCATATTCTATAGTAGGTATATCACATACTGAATCAGAAAAGTTTGGCATACACACTGAATGAATTCCTTTCCATTCAGAACCTTAATAATGTGTCAGTCCCAGTCTGTGTTTGGTAATTAAAATCCCCTACCATTACCATGCTATTATTCTTGCAAAGAACTGAGATCCCCTGTCAAATTTGTTTCTTAATTTCCCACTGACTATTGAGGGATCTGTAGTACAATCCCAATAAGGTAATTCATTCTCAGTTCTAACCAAATAGCTTCCCTGAATGTATTCTCAGGACTATCCTTCGGAACAGCAGCCGTAATGTAATCATGCATCAAAAATGTAACTCCCCTTCTTCTCTTGTCCCCCTTTATTTCTATCCTGCAGGATTTCTATCCTGCAACTTCAAGCTGCCAGACCTGTCCATTCCTGAAACACATCTCTGCAATTGCTATGATATTCCAGTTCCATGTTCCTAACCATGTCCTCAGTTCATCTGCCTTCTCGGTTAAGTATCTCATATAGAAATAAATGTAATCTAATTTGTCAGTCCCACATAGTTCTCTGCTTTGTTCCTTCATGCCCTGTCTATTGGACTTGGTCATTTTCCCAACTGTACCAGTCTTAGAATTAAGTCCTTCATCAATATCACCCAGGCCACACCATCCACCCCCAAATAACGTGCCCGCCTCCCATTCCCTCACACTCCTCAATCCATCCTTACTATTTTAAATATTTCTGAGCAGCTGTCACAAATCTCCCTGACAGTAAATTATTTTTTCTCCAATTCAGATGCAATCTGTCCGCCTCATACAGGTCACTTCTACCCAGAAAAGATTCCAACGACACGAAAATGTGAGCCCATATCTCCTGCACCAGCTGCTCAGCCACACTTTCATCTGTGTATCCTCCTATTCCTATACTCACTAGCTTTTGGCACTGAAAGTAATCCAGATATATATAGAACATAGAACATTGAACAATAGCGCGCAGAACTGTCCCTTTGGCCCTCGATGTTGCGCCGACCTGTGAACTATTCAGTTCGTCCCCAAATGCTATCGCAAAATCATCCAAGTGCTTGTCTAAGGATTGTTTAAATCTCCCAAATGTGGCTGCGTTGACTACATTAGCAGGTAGGGCATTCCACACCCTTACCACTCTCTACGTAAAGAACATGCCTCACTCATCAGTCTTAAATCGATCACCCCCCAATTTGTAGTTATGCCGGCTTGTACAAGCTGACGTCGTCATTCTAGGAAAAAGTCTTTCCCTGTCTACCCTATCTAATCCTCTGATCATCTTTTATGTCTCTATCAAATCCCCTCTTAGCCTTCTTCTTTCCAATGAGAACAGAGCCAGCTCTCTCAGCCTTTCCTCATAACACCTTCCCTCCAGACCAGGCAACATCCTGGTAAATATCGTCTGTATCTTTTCCAATGCTTCCACTTCCTTCCTCTAATGGAGCAACCAAAACTGTGCACAATATTCCAAGTGTGGCCACACCAGCGTTTTGTATAGTTAAATAAGAGATCTATGCACATGGACTCCAAGATTCCTTGAATAAATCCCATCCAGCCCAGCGGACTTGTCTACCTTCACTCCTTCTAGAATTGGTAACTACCAAGAATCTTTCAATTGACCCAGTACTCTGCCTTCCTGTTATTCTTTCCAAAGTGCATCAACTCACATTTAGCTGCATTGAACTCCATTTGCCACCTCAGCCCAAATTTGCAGTTTATCCACGTCCTCCTTCAATCTGTAAAGTTCTATCAAACTGTCCAATACTTCACCCACTTTCGTGTCGTCTGTAAATTTACTAATCCATCCTCCTGTGCCTGCCTCTAAGTCATTTATAAAAATGACAAACAGCCGTGATCCCAAAACTGATCCTTGTGGGACACCACTCATAACTGCATATTTCCCATCAACCACCACTCGCTGTCTTCTTTCAGAAAGCCAGTTTCTAATCCAAACTGCTAAATCACCCCCAATTCCATGCCTCTGCATTTTCTCCATCAGCCTACTATGTGAAACCTTATCAAAGGCTTTACTGAAGTCCATGTATACCACGTCAACTGCTCTACCCTCATCTATATGCTTGGTCACATTCTCAGAAAACGCAGTGAGTTTTTTCAGACATGACCTGCCCTTGACAAAACCATTTTGACTACCTGAAATCACGTTGTTGCTTGCTAGATGTTTATAAATCTTATCTCTTATAATCCTTTCCAAAACCTTTCCTACAACAGAAGTAACGCTCACTGGTCTATAATTACCTAGGTCATCTCTGCTGCCCTTCTTAAACAAGGGCACAACATTTGCAATCCTCCAGTCCTCAGGTACTAAACCTGTAGACAATGACGACTCAAATACCGCCTCCCTGGCTTCCCAGAGAATCCTTGAATAAATCCCATCCGGCCCAGCGGACTTGTCTACCTTTACTCCTTCTAGAATTGGTAACACCGGTGCGTAACTAACCTCGATGCTTTCTAGTCTAATATCTTGTATCTCATTATTCTCCACTACAATATTGTCCTTCCCCTGAGTGCACACCGATGAGAAACCTTCCTCTCCGATCTCTACAGGGTCCACATTCAACTTCCCATTTCTGTCTTTGACTGGTCATATTCCTATCCTAATCATCGTTTTATTCCTCACATACCTATATTAGGATTCTCTTTTATTCTATTTGGTAAAGACTGCTCACGTCCTCTCTTTGCTCTTCTTAACTCTCTTTATAAATCGTTCCTTGCTGATCTGCAACTCTCCATCGCTTCATCTGTACCATCTTGCCTCATCAACACATAAGCCTCCATCTTCTTCTTTACAAAAGATGCAATTTCTGTAGTAAACCACGGCACCCTTTCCTTATCACATCCTCCCTGCCTGACAGGGGCGTACCTATCAAGGACACGCAATATCTGTTCCTTAAACAAGCTCCACATTTCGATTGTCTGCATCCCCTGGATGCTATTAAATTCGTGCATAACCTCTTATATTCGCCCTTCAGAATTTCGTCCTTTTCCATTCCTTTGTCAACAATTTCATCCTGCTGATCCCACTTCCCTTTGAGAATATTCTGCACCCTCTCTGAGATATCCTTGATTCTGTCACCAGTGAGGCAACAGGCACTCGTGGACACAGAAACATCGTTTGAGCCTCTGACGAGAGACTCCCCAATCACAATCGATCACTTGGAACCTGACGTACTCCTCGTTACATTAGAGCCAGTCTTGGCATCAAAAACTTGGCTGTTTTTGCTACATTTCCCTAAGAGTCCATCACCCCCTCCATTTTCCAAAACATCATATATGTTGTAGATTGCGCTAGCCACAGGAAACTCCTTCACTACCCACCTCACTCTGCTATCTTACCTATAAGTAACCCATCTACCAGACTGTATTTGTGTTTATGTCCCTTCCTGTAGCTGCCATCCATCACACCGCCTAACGCCTGGAATTTCCTCACTGCCTCTAACTGCTGCTCCAACTGGTCTATTGGATCTGGTAGCATTCACAACCAAACTCATTTACTATAGCATAATCATTGGTAACATGGAAGCTCTCCCTAATATCCCATATCCGACAGGAATAGTACATCACTCTCCTAAGGGCCATATTTGCACCTTAAAAATCTACAGTAACAGAAAATGCCACAGACTTTCTGCTCTAAAATACACATCTCCAGGTTAAAGTAGTGCCTATTCTTTATATTTTAACATTTTAATCAAGAAATAGATCTCAGTAAAATCTACAATAAAAAAAAATCACTCTATTCACTGTTGGAGATTTACGAAAAGAATGTCAGCAAGATTACAATTAAAAACGATGCACCGTCTGCTGCTGTGCTGTGAACTCTCCCACACAGGTCCCTCCAAGTCCAGTTGTGATTTTCGCTGTTAATTTTCCTTAGATGTAATCCAACGCTCCGAAATACATGACCTCAAAAAGCAAATGTGGCAGCTGTTCAGCTTCACTGGTGTGTCAGAAAGCAGTGTAGGTTGCTTTCCCTCTCTCGCACCCCCTCTCTCTCACTGACCAGTGGTCTCTAAGTCTGTCTCTGTTCCTCATTTTTATAATTGTGTTGCTTTGGAACTTCTTTATCCCAAATTTCCAAAACAATGCAACAGTTTTCAAACAATAATTGCATCTCCATGATTTTGCGAAAGTCTGCTCTGACACCTAAAATACCGCAAAAAAAAAGCAGCTCTTCCAGCCACAGTCTTTACACGTCCTTCAATTTGGATTACCTGGAAGGTAGCAGACCCCTCTGAAATTCAATTTAATTCTCCACAGTATTCCAGTGGTGGAAACAGACAACACAGACACAGGCCAATTAACACCCCTCCCCTCAAGTGCATTCACTTTAACACTCTTCAGTCTTTCTACACTCCCATCACAATTACACGGACGTTATGACATAGAAAGGAGTCATTCATGTCACTATCACCTGAATAAACGTGTTACCTGTACTGATCACACTTTCCAGCACATGGTCCACAGTGTTGAAGATTTGTACACTTCAGGTCCAGATCCAAGTTCTCTTTAAATGAGTTAACGTTGGTTCCCTCAAGCCACCACCAAAATTGAGCAGCGAATTCCAGATCATCCTCTGAATGAAATGGTGGGCCTCACGTCTTCAGTAAACCTCCCAGCAACACCTAACACCATTTTAGTAAATCTCTTCTGTACTGTCCTTAGTGCAATTCTGTCCTCACTGCTTGGTGATGACCAGAACGGTGCACAAAACCACATCCACGCAGTGTCTCATGTAGTTCCAGTACTACAGGTATGACGGCGCTGAGGGAATTTGTTTTGCGTTGGTTGTGGTGCAGAGTGAGAGAGTAGTAACTTTGGGATGGGTAATATGGAATCACATCTCAGTGTGGATGTCTGATCAGGGTCCGTGGCATACAATTAATCAGGACGGATATATTTGGGGCACAATGTATTTGAAGTGTTGGGTGAGTATATCATCTTCTCAGGAGTTAGTATAGTCTTAGTGTTTAGTAACCTTATTTCTGTTCTAACGCCAGCTGATTAAATTACAGGACAACGCAGATCCTGGACAGAATTTCAGCTTGATGGATCATGATCTTATTTGTTTTGATTTAACAAAGTGATCTTTTGGTGAATCGCAAACACACAATGCTGCAAATATTGCTTCCGCAACAAAACAGAAGTTTATTGCAAAAGAAATGATGACAAAACAGAATAAACCAAACTATGCACGTACAACGCAGATTGAAAGGCAATGAACATGCAGTACGTGTATAATTCTCATTATTCTAAACACAATGCCTAAATGAAACAAAAGGATACGACTTTTATGTTTTCTATAAGACACAACTCCCAGTATCGTTCCAAAGAAAACAGCCCTCATTTTATATTCACACCAGATTCCATGTATCTACCATTTGGCTAAATGACTTGTGACTGCCATTTCTGAACTGGAACTGCTGTGAATTTCATCCTGGAGCCACCGCATACCTGTTTATCAATCTACTCAATTTAAACAATCTCTACAGAGGTTTTCCTTGTCCCAACATTTGTGTCTGGGACCAACACAATATTTTCATTCCAAGGCAATGGAATTTACTAAAACTCTAATTTCCTTCGCATGAGCACTGTTCTATTCATCCACCCAGTTCCAGGATCTTGCAGAAACTAAACGAAATGACAGAAGTGATTGAAGTGAAAGTAATGCTTTCTCACTTAAGGGTTTCTTTCTTAGTGACAAATTCCAGAACTGTCCAACAAATCTTTCAAGCTCTATTAATACCACCCTGGGGTGCAAGCATCAAAAGTAAACAATGGTTTAATCGTGCACAAAGCCATCAACCCGCAGACAAACGACCAATGCTATTTTTAAAACAAATTGCTGTGATAACAGAAATAACTTCAAGTTATCCATTAACGTCAGATATAGAGAAAAGCTCAGTGCTTATTCACTCAAAAATTCAGAACCAAACACAAACTAAATGATTTTGCACTGTTTACATAAAAGTATTACCACTTATATTTTTCCAAAGTGATTCCTTTTCTTAATTTCACCGAAATTCCCTGAAGTCTCCAAGTGAAATTGAGATTTCTGGAACGTTCACAGGAGAGATGAATAATTTCCCAGGCAGTTCCCGCAGAATCTGTGATGATCGGGATTCCATGGTGTGACTATAATCTGAGACGAAATAACTGATTGCCTGTCACTGCATGACCTTTGGGCATAACATGCCCATGTATCATTGTCAGTGGCAGAGTGAACACGCAATGAATCCTCACACATGTTCACATAACTTCAATGGTTCAAAGCACTTACCGGGAATTGTTACAATCAGAAGGGTCGTGTCAAATATTTTCCGCATATGATAAAATGAAAAAGTCATTTTCTGTCTGAATCTCTTTGTGTGTGCAATCTCTCTGTACTCAATATCGCGGTGATACAATCTTAAAGCCTTTCATTTATATTTTCAGGCATCACCTGGGGGACTGTTACATTACAATGTGGTTCAATACATTTATTTATGAATTGTAACAAACAGGTGAAAGCAGTGAATGAACTCCCAGTTGTCATACAGTATTGTGAGAACTGAGGTTTAAAGGATGATACAAATCTCAATCGGTCAATAGCAAACACTAGAAAATGTATGTTGAATAAAATCATAGAATACTTGCAATGTGGAAGCAGGTCACAGGGCCCATCGAGTCCACACCGATCCTGCAAAGAGTATCCCACCCAGACACACCCGCTAGAACTGTGAGGCAGCAGGGTTAACCACTGAGCCACTGTGCCACACTGTATACCAGCATTGATACCCCAACACCATCTATCTAACACATGGAATCTCATTTTATTTCAGTTTCATCCTTCCCTTGCCTTTGATCATTTGGGAATTAAATTACGGTTGTTGAGTGTATTTATGAGAACGTTCTACTTAATACTGGGATGTGGCTTCCCTGGTTATCAGCGGCTGCTCTGTGAATGGATTGTAGTTGGTAAATGGAAGAGACACATTGTAAATTGTAATAAATCCAACAATGCAATACAATTCCTCAACTTGCACGCATACAGCTTCTGAATCAAATATAACATCTCCAATTCAGCAAGAATTGAAACAAGTAAAATTAGACTCTGACAAATTCCCTCAAAGGTTATGTAAGTTCCAGTCAATACAGATCCTCATACTAGGATACAAGTGTCCTGGACATGTTTCAGAGCTGACTCTGAGACACACACGATCTGTGCAGCAGCACATGGGGATGAGGTATTCTCTGTTCCATGCAGTGCATTACACATGCACAGAGAAGAAGTCGAAAACATCTGACTAATAATGGGATGGGATATTTTCAAGTGAGACGGTGGATTGAGGCCAGGGAGGTATTTGCACACACGGGGGTGCAGAAATGTCAAATTCTGGAAATATTTGAGCAGGTGTCACTGTTGAGATGAGACCTGTAATGATGGGGAAATAGGAAATGGTGTGAGGACTGAAGAAGGACAGAAAACAGAGAGCAGGAATAAATGTGTCATCGTCACGTTGTCAGGTTGGTCCTGGAGATTGCTACAACGAGCATTTCTCCAGACACAGCCATTTATAATCTTTGGATTAGTGGTGCTGGAAAAGCACAGCAGTTCAGGCAGCATCTGAGGAGCAGTAAAATCGACGTTTCGGGCAAAAGCCCTTCATCAGGAATACAGGCAGAATGCCTGAACGGTGGAGAGATACATGAGAGGAGGATGGGGGTGTGGAGAAAGTAGCATAGAATACAATAGGTGACTGGGGAAGGGATGAAGGTGATAGGTCAGGGAGGAGGGTGGAATGGATAGGTGGAAAGTAAGATAAGCAGGTAGGGAAATTCAGGGGGACAGTGCTGAGATGGAAGTTTGAAACTGGGGTGAAGTGGGGGAAGGTGAAATGAGGAAACTGTTGAAGTCCACATTGATGCTCTAGGGTTGAAGTGTTCCGAGGCGAAAAATGAGGTGTTCTTCCTCCAGGCGTCGCGTGGTGAGGGAGCGGCGGTGAAGGAGGCCCAGGACCTCCATATTCTCGTCAGAGCGGGAGGGGGAGTTGAAATGTTGGGCCACAGGGCAGTGTGGTTGATTGGTGCGGTTATCCCAGAGATGTTCCCTGAAGCGCTCTGCTAGGAGGTGTCCAGTCTCCCCAATGTAGAGGAGACCGCATCGGGAGCAAAGGATACAATAAATGATATTGGTGGATTTGCAGGTAAAATTTTGATAGTTGTGGAATGCTCCTTTCGGGTCTTGCATGGAGATGAGGGAGGAAATGTGCGGCAGGTTTTTCAATTCCTGCGGTGGCAGGGGAAGGTGCCAGGATGGGAAGGTGGTTTGTAGGGGGACGTGGACCTGACCCGGTAGTGACGGAGGGAACGGTCTTTACGGAAGTTGGAAAGGAGTGGGGATGGAAATATATCCTTGGTGGTGGGGTCCGTTTGGAGGTGGTGGAAATGTCGGCGGACGATTTGGTTTATGCGAAGGTTGGTAGGGTGGAAGGTGAACCCCAGGGGCGTTCTGTCCTTGTTATGGTTGTAGGGATGGGGCCTGAGGGCGGAGGTGAGGGATGTGGATGAGATTTGTTGGAGGGCATTGTTAACCACGCTGGAAGGGAAATTGCGGTCTCTGAAGAAGGAGGCTATCTGGTGTGTTCTGTTATGGAACTGGTCCTCTTGGGAGCAGATACGGCGGAGGCGGAAGAATTGGGAATCCGGGATGGCATTTTTGCAGGAGGTAGGTTGGGAAGAATTGTAATACAGGTAGCTGTGGGAGTCGGTGGGTTTGTAAAATATGTCGGTGTCAAGTCGGTCGTCATTAATGGGGATGGAGAGGTCCAGGAAGGGGAGCGAGGTGTCAGAGATGGTCCAGGTAAATTTAAGGTCAGGGTGGAATGTGTTGGTGAAGTTGATGAATTGCTGAACCTCCTCGCGGGAGCATAAGGTGGTGCCAATGCAGTCATCAAAGTAGCGCAGGAAGAAGTGGGGAGTGGTGCCAGTGTAATTACAGAAGATGGACTGTTCTGCGTAGCCAACAAAGAGACAGGCATAGCTGGGGCCCATACGGGTACCCACGGCTACCCCTTTGATCTGGAGGAAGTGAGAAGATTCGAAAGAGAAATTGATAAGGGTGAGGACCAGTTCGGCCAAATGAAGGAGAGTGAAGGTGTAAGGATACTGTTGGGGACGTCGGGAGAGGAAGAAACGGAAGGCTTGGAGGTACTGGTAATGGCGGGTGGTGGTGTAGAGGGACTGGATATCCATGGTGAAGATGAGGTGGTGGGGGCCGGGGAAAAGGAAGTCTTGGAGGAGGTGGAAGATGTTGGTGGTGTCTCGAAAGTATGTGTGGAGTTCCTGGACTAGAGAGGTTAGGACAGTGTCGAGGTAGGTAGATATTAGTTCAGTGGGGCAGGAGCATGCTGAGACAATGGGTCGGCTTGGGTGGTCAGGCATGTGTATCTTGGGAAGGAGGTAGAATCGGGAAATGCAGTGTTCCCAGACTATGAGGTTGGAAGTTGTGGGTGGGAGATCCCCAGAGGTGATAATCTTCTGCATGTTCTGGGAGATAATGGTTTGGTGATGTGGGGTGGGGTCATGGTCGAGCGGGCGGTAGGAAGAGGTATCCTTGAGTTGGCGTCTGGCTTCAGTGGTGTAGAGGTCAGTGCGCCGTATTACTACTGCTCCCCCTTTATCTGCTGGCTTGATGGTGAGGTCGGGATTGGAGCAGAGGGATTGGAGGGCTGTGCGTTGTGAGGGTGAGAGGTTGGAGTGGTGGAGGGGGTAGACAGGTTGAGGCGGTTAATGTCCTGGCGGCAGTTAGAAATGAAAAGAATAATCTCTATCAATGAATGAAATAAGCGATCATGTGTGACAATTGTTAACAGCTCAATATTGGGTGGGACGTTTAAAAAAAAGGAGATAGGAACGCTGAGAAGTGGAAGGACAGGTTCAGTGAGTGAATGAGCACGAAATAGTCTGTGCAATATAATGTAGAGATACGTGAGGCATTTTCCATTCATTTCTGTCTTGGAATGATTTCAGATCATTGATAATCTTATGCTTATCTTCGTCTTAAATCAAGAGTCAACAAGAAGCCCTTCGTTCCATTCAATGCCAGTAGTTTCCATTATTCTCTTGAAAACCTTACTTATCTCAGACCCTTATAAATTTGAGGAATTCAGTCCTGGGTTTGCATCATTTCAGTCCCTCATCATTGAACCCTTGCTGCCCAGCTATCATTCTGGTGAATCGATGCTGTACTCGCATAGACGTGAACTTCCAACGCCCCTGTTTTTTCCCCCCGATTTATAATGTCCATTGCTCATGTGTTAACATCAATTAGCAGCAGTGGACAAAACTGAAATGACGGACTGACTCTTTCAGAACCATCAGTTCTGACTAGACAGAGTCCAGGATGGTATATTGTCTCAACAGTGCCTCGGGGTGAGTAAATCCCTGAAAAACACTTCAGCACAATTATTGGGTGGGTGGACTGTCGGTGGGACAAGGGTGGAAGCGGGCAAATGTGGAAAGTGAAGAGCCCGAAGTCCTGGTACACATTGGCACCAACTTTGTTTGGTGGCAAAAAGACTCTTCTGAGTCTGGCATCCTGTCATTGATAATCACTGGTTTACAAATTCAGTGCCTTTGACAGAAGCCTGTCACTGAATCAGGTATTCAGTATCTCAATATCCCTGGCATTCACCCTTTAGAATCAACTGTCTCCCTGATTGTTCCAGATTAACAGCCGCAGTCAGGGATTTAATATCCAATAAGGTCCAGCTGGTTGACCTCATGACAATCATTACTATGAGAAAAAGCAATGCGTTTCTGAAAGTCGAAATTAGCAAATCGCGCAGAAATTGAAAAGGTGATCCATGGGTAACTCCGATTGCTTTTGAGGCCGAAGAACGTGTGGCTGGAAACATAGGTTCCAGTAGAAAGGGCTTTGGAGGTCTCTGTTACTGGAAATGTTTCTCAGGTTGGGATGATCTGAATACATTATTCCTTTTTTTGGTTTCAATTGGATGGGGATTGCTTCCCAGCTGGGGAGACATGCTCCAGTTACTGAGGCACATTCAGTCAGACATCACATATGTTTGGGAATCTGGGATCAATCTCATTTCGGAGGGCAATGAAGTTGATCATGGGAAGTAGACAATATTTGAGTGAAAGAGAAAAGCAGCAGAATCGCATCCTGCATCTCTTACGATGTTACATGTCTGAAACCTAGTCTTCAGGATTGAACACTTCCCTCCCATGCCTCACAGATTTAGGGACAGAGTTATTGCCAACGGGTAGTAGTTGATTTTCATAAGATCCTCAGTAACATATGCGATAAGTGATGCAGTTACTGTCGAAACCTAACCTTTTTTTTGCTTTTGTCTTTATGATGATGTGCGAGGTATTTGTTCAGAAACAGACTGAGGGACTACATCAAGATCTTTAACTGGTCACAACCACCCAAGAATCTAAAGCCACAATGTACATTGAATGGATTAATTTATCACATGTCGCAGCATTGGATTGACACAACACCACAGATGAAGTAATTTCTTTTACTTTCTCCAAAACTTACGGAGAAAATGAGACAGATTGTGTAACAATATCATTGCATTTGGGAAGAATGATCATAAAATGATTAAATTGTTTGCTTAGATGGAGAAAAAAGAAATTGAATTTGAAACTCAGAGCTCTCAGTACAAATAAAGAGAACATCAAGGAATTGAGACATAAATTGGTAAAAATGGATTGAGTTCTCAGTGGATAGGCAATAGCTAATTAATCACAACAATTATTCAGTCACCTCGAGGACAATAATCAGACAGGAAAGGTGGCAATGGGCAGTACTGCCTGATTCCAGGACTGATCGGGAAGCTTTCTCATTCCCACCTATTTTCTGAGAATGCACCAACGCTGTTGGTGCAGAGCAGGCCAATCCAATTGCAGCGTTCGTTCCCAAAGCCAATTTTGGAAAGTATAACCATGTGTTGGTGTGCAATTTCCTGTCAAAGGCCTTCTCATGGTCCAGGCTGATAAGGCAGGTTTCCAACCTCACTATCCCATACATAGACAATTAAATCGCTGAGGAGTGCGATACTCTCAGAGATCATCCTGCCCAGTACAGTACAGGTTTGTTCGGGGTGAATCACTGATCCCACAGCAGAACTGACCTATTTGGTGGTCGTCTCAAAGAGGATTCTGGAAACCACATTTAGCAGTGAAACCGTTCGTCAGTCCTTTCTGTCCTCCTTAGAATTGTAGATGGGAGGGATGATAACTTTGCTGTTGGATTCACATAGATTACGTCTTCGACGCATACTGTTGTAAATGTCCAGCGGCTGCAGGCCAATCTAGTGCCACAGAGGTGAAAACAGCTCAGGTGGCAAGCCATCACTTCTGGAAATTGGACTCTTTTCTAAGGACTTGAGGGCCTTGGGCAGCTCCTCCAGTGGTAACTGCTGATATAGATTCTCCCATCCGCTGTCGTCCAAGACCTCCGTGATAGAGGACAGGAACATCTGCGAGGCCACACTGTCAGTTCGCTTCCTGTCATTTGAACTGAAAACAAAGGATTTGTTGATCTTCAGGACGTTCTTCCCGAGGTCACTCTGTCAGCAGAAACCCTTTTCAGCCAGAGTCATCCGACAATTAGCCCCAAGGCCTGGTTTCACAAACAAATAAAGATCGTTTGGTCTGTTCCTTTTACCCCAAGCAGTCTCAAAGGCCACAAGTTATTCTCAGCAAACAGTTCTCAGTTCACAGCTTGAACCACTGTTTTATTAAAAGAATACAGGTAACAAAAAGTCAGTGAAGATTCTATCACCTCTGGTCCCCATCATTTCTGGTGTATTGTTCACCTTCTCCTTTGCGAAGTCTCTATGGGGATATGAATAGGAAAGGTTTAGAGGGATATGGGCCAAATTGGAAAAAATTAGGGTATCTGATAGGCATGGATGAGTTTAATTTGATTCGCTTTGATTGATTTATTGTAAAATGTAGAGAAGTACAGGGAAAAAGCTTTGTTAACGAACAGTACGGGCAGACCACACTAAGTAACGATGTACAGAAGAGAATATTTTGACAGAGCACACAGTATACAAGGCACAGTGCGGACAAGAGACATCAGTGTTAGAAAGTGTGAGGAATTAGAATTTGTGTGAGGTTCAATGACAATTGGATTGGGAATGAGTAATAGTCGGTGAGGTGGAGAGAAGTGATCCTGCGAGGCATTACTTGAGTCAAGAGAGTCCATTCAATAGTCTAATAACAGCTGGGCAGAAGCTGTTCTTGAACCTGCTGGTTTGTGTGTTCAGGCTTCTGTACCTTCTGCCAGACGGAAGAAGTTGTAGGCGATCATCACCAGTGTGGGAGGGGTCTAATGGAGACCATAGGTGGAAGTTTGGCTCACGTCGTGGCCTGGTTTCTCAGTATGTCAGACTAGGATGAGTTAATATAAGAAGAATTGGAGGAAGTAATTTAGGTTTTTTGCGATGGCAAAGGGGAACAGCAGAAGGCCATTCATCCCCTCTCATGTCAGGACGAGAACCGCAGATAGGCATTACGTCAGTCCACACTGTTCCACTTGAAAAAGGAAGGCATGAGGTAAAGAGA
>NC_057730.1:59494645-59496333 GCF_004010195.1 Chiloscyllium plagiosum | reverse complement strand
GGCTGAATGGCCTCCTGCTGTTCCCCCTGTGTGGGACTGGCTGGGGAAGGGGCTGAGTGGCCTCCTGCTGTTCCCCCTGTGTAACAGGCTGGAGAAGGGGCTGAATGGTCTCCTGCTGTTCCCCTGTGTGGGACAGGCTGGGGAAGGGGCTGAATGGCCTCCTGCTGTTCCCCCTGTGTGACAGGCTGGGGAAGGGGCCGAATGGCCTCCTGCTGGATTGAAGAGCCACTCCCTGATGTAACGTCCTTGTGGACTGATCTATCCAGGTCCCGATGAGGAAGGGAATGGGGAAAGGTGACAGATTAAATCAGTGGGTTTTTTTTGGTTTTTTTTCTTTTTTTTTCTGTTTATTTTTTTTTCTTTTCTTTTTTTTTCCCTTTATTTTAACCCCCACACTACCCCCTAACCGCGGTAGTGCTTATTCTATCCCCAGCACCCATGGTGTGTGTGTGTGCTGGTGTGAGACACAGTGAAAGACACAAAGTGCACCAATCTTTATTCAACTCCCACCACCAGGAAGATAGGAAAACCCCCGGGTGGCCAGTGACAAACACTGCCCTTTACATCAGAGGGACAGTGCTGTGTGATCAAAACAGTGAAGGGGTGGGTAGGGACTAAATCAAAATCGAGTTGGAGGGAAATCAGCGGTTTTTACACAACGTCCTCTTTCTCCAACAGGACAACAAGATTATGATGCACTCCGCCCCCTCTGCTACAAAGGAGCCAATGTGGTGCTGATTTGTTATGATGTCAGCAATCCAATCAGCTTTCAGAATGTGATGAGACGGGTAAGTCAAACTTTATCTTTCAAATAATGGAACTGAGGGGCTGAATGGCCTCCTGCTGTTCCCCCTGTGGGCCAGGCTGGGGGAAGTGGCTGAATGGCCTCCTGCTGTTCCCCCTGTGTGACAGGCTGGGGAAGGGGCTGAATGGCCTCCTGCTGTTCCCCCTGTGTGACAGGCTGGGGGAAGGGGCTGAATGGCCTCCTGCTGTTCCCCCGTGTGACAGGCTGGGGAAGGGGCTGAATGGCCTCCTGCTGTTCCCCCTGTGTGACAGGCTGGGGAAGGGGGCTGAATGGCCTCCTGCTGTTCCCCCTGCGTGACAGGCTGGGGGAAGGGGCTGAATGGCCTCCTGCTGTTCCCCCTGTGGGACAGGCTGGGGAAGGGGCTGAATGGCCTTGTGCAGACCCATGTTACTAACCTGTGTTGTGTCTCTGTGTAATACAGTGGCTGCCTGAGGTGGGAAGGGGCTGAATGGCCTCCTGCTGTTCCCCCTGTGTGACAGGCTGGGGAAGGGGGCTGAATGGCCTTGTGCAGACCAATGTTACTAACCTGTGTTGTGTCTCTGTGTAATACAGTGGCTGCCTGAGGTCAGTCACATGTGTCCCCAGACCCCGGTGATCCTTGTGGCCTGTAAGACTGACCTGAGGATGAACAAGGTCTGTCAACGCAACCTGGCAAGAAGTGGAGAAGAGGCCATCACTTTCACCCAGGTAAACGCTACTATGGAGAGGACACGCAGCTCATACACTACCCTGCTCCCCCACACACAGCCCACTGTCCCCACCAAGATACCCCTCAGGCTGAGGCAACTTCCTGTCCCTGCCTTTGGACAGGACACTGGCTTAGAGAGAGAGGGGGGGGGAAATCAGCCAGGGTTCCTGCTCCTGATCACTGCCCAGTGATCCC
>NC_057730.1:59491297-59494110 GCF_004010195.1 Chiloscyllium plagiosum | reverse complement strand
AGCCAGGGTTCCTGCTCCTGGGGTGGGGAGGACGGTTGGATTGAGGTGTGTACTGGATTGTGAGATAACCAATGTCCATCTGACTGCTTTACAGGGACAGACTATGGCTCATCGGATACGGGCGTCCGGCTTTCTAGAATGTTCCGCGAAGCTGGAGGAGAAGGTGTTGGAGACGTTCCATGAGGCCACTCTGGCTGCTCTAGGAGGATGTAGGAAGACAAGGAAGACTACCATGGGCTGCCTGGTGTCCTAGTGAGGAGAGCAGCTGGGTCCTGGTTAGACTCACTGAGGAACCACCTTCCTCCTCCATTGGAACCTACACTGAGAGGGACCTGGATTGATGGGGCTCACCCTTCAGCAGCGAGGCCCTGTGTAACCGCTAGGCCAGAGCGAGACCGTGGGGACCTGACTGGATTCCCACCCCACCCTCCTGTCAGCGTGGACGGATCACACAAAAATCTCAGGCTCCAATTTGGCCGACGGCTGACTCAGCCTGAAACACGTGGAGCTGCTGCACGGGCACTCAGAGCAGGAAAGGCCCAGGCTCCATTCTTGGCCTAGTGCTGGATTTGCCTGATTTTCCTCGCCGTGACCACCTCCCCCCAAGAGCGGGAAATCTAGAGGCCTGTGAAGAAATGGGAGTCATTCTGAAAGCCGAGGACGATGCGATCCTTCGTGAACCTTCCTTTCTGTATTCATAACTTTGAGTGACGCACCTCGTTTCTCTGGGAAAGACTAAAGTCAGTCTGAACTTGAGCTGATCCATTGAACCGATAAGAATGTATTGAGTTGTAATGCAATGAGTTCGATGTAAGGTTTTGTAATCCATTCGGTCACTGACTGGATCTAATAAAGACGATTATCCAGACGTTTCACAGCTTTTCTCGTCCATTCATGTGGGTTGTGTGGCAAGGTGTGTATATAAACCTCCCCCATAATATCCAGCTCTGACCAATCGGACCTGATCCAATTGTAAGAACACAAGATATAGAATCCAGAATCTTGCCTCATACCCCTGAATCCTGAATGTACACATCACCCAGTCTTCCAGCATCCAACTCTGCGTTTATTCTTTTTGGCAAAGTCGATCAGGTAAAACTTCACCTAACATCCTGAGACCTGGGTTCAATTCCTGCCTCAGGCGACTGACTGTGTGGAGTTTGCACGTTCTCCCCGTGTCTGCGTGGGTTTCCTCCGGGTGCTCCGGTTTCCTCCCACAGTCCAAAGATGTGCAGGTGAATTGGCCATGCTAAATTGCCCGTAGTGTTAGGTAAGGGGTAAATGTAGGGGAATGGGTGGGTTTCGCTTCGGCGGGTTGGTGTGGACTTGTTGGGCCGAAGGGCCTGTTTCGCACACTGTAATCTAATCTAATCTAATCTAATCCCATCAGCCACCACCTTTCCCAAGCCTTGCCCCTCAGGGGCAGCACGGTGGCTCAGTGGTTAGCATTGCTGCCTCACAACGCCCTGGGTTCGATGGCAGCCTCGGGGCGACTCTCTGTGTGGAGTTTGCACACTCTCCCCGTGTCTGCGTGGGTTTCCTCCCACAGGCCAAAGATGTGCAGCCCCGGTGAACTGGCCATGATAAAGTCAGAGGGGAATGGGTCTGGGTGGGTTCCTCTTCGGAGGGTCGCTGTGGACTTGTCGGGCCGAAGGGCCTGTTTCCACGCTGTAGGGAATCTAATCTAAATTATAATGTTGTGAAACTTGAAAGGGTTCAGAAAAGATTTACAAGGATGTTGCCAGGGTTGGGCCGGGTGCTGGCAGGTGGGACTAGATTGGGTTGGGATATCTGGGTCAGCACGGAGAGGTTGGACCGAAGGGTCTGTTTCCCTGCTGTACATCTCCATGACTCTATAACTGTTGCCCGGTGGAAGAATATCTCCTAATACACCAGTCAGGGCAGGAGAGGAAGGGGGGATGGAACGAGAGGAGAACTAGATTGGGTTGGGATATCTGGGTCAGCACGGAGAGGTTGGACCGAAGGGTCTGTTTCCCTGCTGTACATCTCCATGACTCTATAACTGTTGCCTGGTGGATGAATATCTCCTAATACACCAGTCAGGGCAGGAGAGGAAGGGGGGATGGAACGAGAGGAGAGCTGTTCGATTGCAGGGTTAAGGGTCGACAGGGTGGGTCAGGGGTCAAGAGGAATATGGATTGATGGGAGGTTCGGGATATCGGAGGATGGTCCTGGAAGGGACAGATGGGGGTCGACAGAGATGTTCTTTAATGGGAAGGTCAGGGATCTGGAGAGTTAGCCTTCAGTGGGATCTGGGCTGCAGTGTGATGGGCTGTGATGGCTAGGTAAGGGATCTGGAGAGATGGCTTTTCACAGACAGACAGTCTTTGAAGGGACGTACTCGGAGATGAAAGGATTGGCATTTGTTGGGGGAGTGAAAGCTGCAAAGATTTAGCCAAAATAGCAGGTGGGAGCGTGCCCATTGGTGACATTGAGGAGGGATCTGGATGGTTACAGGAACAGGGTGGGATAGAGGCAGACAGACCAAATGAGAGCAGAAGGTTTGTTTTATTTCAGTTTAGAGCTGAAAATGTGTTGCTGGAAAAGCGCAGCAGGTCAGAAAGCATTCAGGGAACAGGAGAATCGACGTTTCGGGCATAAGCCCTTCTTCAGGAATGAGGAAAGTTTGTCCAGCAGGCTAAGATAAAAGGTAGGGAGGAGGGACTTGGGGGAGGGGCGTCGGAAATGTGATAGGTGGAAAGAGGTCAAGGTGAGGGTGATAGGCGAGACTGGGGTGCGGGGGGAGAGGTGGGGAAGAAGATTGCAGGTTAGGAAGGCGGTGCTGAGTTCGA
>NC_057730.1:59488289-59490605 GCF_004010195.1 Chiloscyllium plagiosum | reverse complement strand
ACCCTCCGACAGTGCGGCACTCCCTCAGCACTGACCCTCCGACAGTGCGGCACTCCCTCAGCACTCACCCTCCGACAGTGCGGCACTCCCTCAGCACTGACCCTTCGTTAGTGCCCACTCCCTCAGCACTGACCCTCTGACAGTGCGGCACTCCCTCAGCACTGACCCTCCGACAGTGCCCACTCCCTCAGCACTAACCCTCTGACAGTGCCCACTCCCTCAGCACTAACCGTCTGCCAGTGCGCACTCCCTCAGCACTGACCCTCCGACAGTGCCCACTCCCTCAGCACTAACCCTCTGACAGTGCCCACTCCCTCAGCACTAACCGTCTGCCAGTGCGCACTCCCTCAGCACTGACCCTCCGACAGTGCCCACTCCCTCAGTACTGACCTTCCGACAGTGCCCGCTCCCTCAGCACTGACCCTCCGACAGTGCCCGCTCCCTCAGCACTGACCCTCGAACAGTGCCCGCTCCCTCAGCACTGACCCTCCAACAGTGCCCGCTCCCTCAGTACTGACCTTCCGACAGTACCCACTCCCTCAGCACTGACCCTCTGACAGGGCCCACTCCCTCAGCACTGACCCTCCGACAGTGCCCACTACCTCAGCACTGACCCTCCGACAGTGCCCACTCCCTCAGAACAGACCCTCCGACAGTGCTCACTCCCTCAGCACTGACCCTCTGCCAGTGCGGCACTCCCTCAGCACTGACCATCTGCCAGTGCGGCACTCCCTCAGCACTGACCCTCTTTCAGTGCCCACTCCCACAGCACTGGCCCTCTGACAGTACAGCACTCCCTCAGTACTGACCCTCCGACAGTGCCCACTCCCTCAGCACTGACCCTCCGACAGTGCCTACTCCCTCAGCACTGACCCTCCATCAGTGCCCACTCCCTCAGCACTGACCCTCCGACAGGGCGGCACTCCCTCAGCGCTGTCCCTCCGACAGTGCCCACTCCCTCAGCACTGACCCTTCATCAGTGCCCACCCCCTCAGTGTTGACCCTCTGACAGTGCCCACTCCCTCAGCACTGACCCTCCGACAGTGCCCACTCCCTCAGCACTGACCTTCCGACAGTGCGGCACTCCCTCACTAATGCCTGAGATGTTTTTGCTGAGTACATAAACAATGGGCCTAATGGCCTTACCCTGTGCTCTGCGCCACCTATAATTCTCCTCAATCTCTTCTTAAAGGTCACTCACGACACCTGAGGGTGCAGTCAGGAGATCCTTTCAATGCGCCTGGTGCCTCCAACGCCCTGCAGTGAGACTTGGTTTGTATACATGAATTCCTTTATGACAGAAGGTGATGTACCATTTACCTTTGCGATAGCTTGCTGTCTCTGTCTGGTATCGTCCCGGGATTCATCTGCAACAGGATAGGCCAATCATGTCCCGAGACACACATCAATAGTTTTACTCACTCAAGGGAGTAACCAGCGCCTCTCGTAAACATAAACTTTGGTAGGAAGGTTCAGGGTGCATTTTGAAACAAGTTGAGATCTTAAGAAAGCAATATCACCTGAGCCAGAAAAATGTCTGTGCAATAAATTATTATTTTTGTTTTGAAAATGTGGAACAAATAAACCACTGAGCACAGTGGTTAGCACTGCTGCCTCACAGCACCAGAGACCTGGGTTCAATTCCCGTCTCGGGTGACTTGTCTGTTTGGAGTTTGCACAGTCTCTCTGCGTGGGTTTCCTCCCACAGTCCAAAGATTCGATTCCCTACAGTGTGGAAACAGGCCCTTCCGCCCAACCAGTCCACACCGACCCTCCCAAGAGTAACCCACCCAGACCCATTTCCCCCTGACAAATGCACCTAACGCTATGGGCAATTTCCCATGGCCAATCCACCCTGACCCTGCACATCTTTGGACTGTGGGAGGAAACCGGAGCACCCGGAGGAAACCCACGCAGACACGGGGAGAATGTGCAAATTCCACACGGACAGTCACCCGAGGCAGGAATTGAACCCGGGTCCCTGGCGCTGTGAGGCAGCAGTGCTAACCACTGAGCTATCCCAGTGGGCTGTATGGGATTTATCCGAGGATCCTCTGGGAAGCCCGGGAGGAGATTGCCGAGCCTTTGGCATTGATCTTTAAGTCATCATTGTCTACAGGAATAGTGCCTGAGGACTGGAGGATAGCAAATGTTCAAGAAGGGGAGGAGAGACAACCCTGGTAATTATAGACCAGCGAGCCTTATTTCGGTTGTTGGTAAAGTATTGGAAAAGGTTATAAGAGATGGGATTTATAATCATCTAGAAAAGAATAATTTGATTAGGGATAGTCAGCACGGTTTTGTGAAGGGTAGGTC